>NW_024884867.1:6360171-6384566 GCF_019232065.1 Centrocercus urophasianus
TGAGACCAGTCTCCACCCATGGAGTATGTTTGTGCACCAGCTAGAAGCAAAAGCCTTTCAGCTGCTATTTCATTTGTGCTTCTTGGTATCAGAAACTATGAAATACAGAAGAGGAAGCTGGTGGAAGTGAATGTATATTCTGCTCACCATCCTGCCTTGGCAGCAGAATGATAGCAGCAATGAGCTGCCAGCCCTATTGAGACAGTGATGCTTCTTTAATGGTAAAACCCAAAAGCTTCCATTGGAGGACTTCCTTTAAAATTACAATCCTCACCGAACCACCAGCTTCCCATGTCGCAGGGTCCCATTTCCCTGTAGTCAGGAAGCATAAAGAGAGGGATGGGGATGTAGCTTACAATCTCAAAGCACCACTGTCCCAATTCCTGCAAAAACTCCACAGTTGTCAGCTCACCTCTTGCGTACTTGAGAGAGAGACTGTTTTCCCCTCCAGAGTGCAGAGCTTGTTGGACGGTGCCAGCTGGAATACAATTCTGGGCCTCCCAGCCTACATAGAGGAAAGTAAGAAAGCCAGGAGAGAGCACATACGGCATCGTCAGAACTGGGAAACAAGCTTGAAATTCCTCTACAGCTCTGAAATCTGATGTGTAAGACCAGCACTCGTGAGAACTGATGTGATGGGCCACATCTTTCCTTTGGTGTAAACCCCGAACCGACTTTTGGTGTAGTGCCCTTGGGGTGAAAACAGCTGGTTCTGTAAGAGTCCTGCAGGTCAGCTTTACCTCCAGCTGCGGTTGGGCCCTGAGCTGCAGATGTCAACACAGCTGTCAGTTCCAGCACTTCTAATGGTGTGACTGGGAACGTCGGGCAGCACCACACCACTGCACGGAGGTGTCCGATGGAGACATGAAATGCGTTTTGTGTACAGGAACCCAGAGCGAAGATGCTGTGAGCACGCACTCCTGCGGCCGTGTGCTGGGGGGCCGGGAGCAGCGCTCTGCTCCATCAAAGATCACAGCTCCATACGAGCTTCAGCCTCACCGCCTGCACAGCCGCGGCCCCGGGACAGCAGCAGCCCGGCGCGGGGAAGGGGCGCAGGCAGCGCTGCTCAGGTGCGTGCTGGGATCGAAGGGAGAACGGCGAGAGACCCGCGTGGCCCGCGGATCGCAGTGCTGCCCTCTGGGGAAACTGGCGCGGCGGGCCCTGAGTGCTGAGATATGGAAGCAGTGCGGAGGAAATGCTTCGGTGGCGTTGTGGCAGAAAGGAATGGGGCCCGCCCCTGTGCGCAGTGTGCCGCCGTGCTGACGCGCCGCAGCCGGCCGTGACAGTACGCCGCCTCTCTGCAAGCACGAGGCCGCATTCCGGCCCTGCGCCGCAACCGCTCGTCAGGCAGCGCGGCGCCAAGTCTCGCGAGAACTCATGGCTAAGCCTCGCGGTGAGCCACGGCGCCGAGCCCGCTCCGAGGCCCCTCCTTCCGGCTCCCCCCACCGCCCCCTGACGTCATCGCGTCGGCGGCGTGACCCCGGCGGGGTGAGAGGGCAGAGGTGCGCGAGGCGGAAGCGGCGCTCGGTCTCCGTCGGGCCGGCAGCGCAGCGCGGAGGGTCCCGCGGCGCCGGGCCCATGAGCGTGTCGCTGGTCGTGATCCGCCTGGAGCTGGCCGAGCTCTCCCCGCTGCCCGCCGGCTTCGCCTACAGCGCGGCCGGTGAGTCGGCGCCCCGGGGCCGGGAGCGCCTCGGCGGGGCCAGGGCCGGCGCCGCGGTGCCGCCGATGCCCGCCTCAACGCTTTTTCCTCCCGCGCAGCTCCGGAGATGGCCGCGGAGAGCAGCGGGGCGATCCCGGCCTGCTTGGAAGGGAAGGGCCCCGGCGAGAGGGCGGCCATCCTGCACCAGCATCTGGGCCGCAGGGAGATGACCGACATCATCATCGAGACCATCCGGCCGCGGGCAGGTACCGGCACCGGGCGGGCCGTAAATCGCCCCTGGGTTGAAGGTGGGAATGCGGATGTGCCAACGCTCGTTGCCGCCGGAGGAGATGGGAAGGGTGGGGGTTGCAGAGATCCCTTCTAAGCCCTGAGGTTGTGTCGTTGTGTGGAAGCCGTCCTGGCTGATAGCGGTTCATATTGGATCTCATCTGGAACAGTGGAGTTCTGAGAGTCTGCAGTATTGTGTCAGGCTGTGCTTAGAGAACTGTAGACTTTTCTCGTGTGGTAATTAAAGCTTTTGTTTGGAAAGATGAAGCAAAAGCTGCCATGGAAGCAAGAAAATCTTCAGAGGCTGCGTCGTCTGAGGACAAAAATAAACAGGATGATCAAAACAAAGAGCGTGAGGCTGCTCCAGACTCGCCTTCAAAACAGCTCCCTGACCAGATTTCCTTCTTCAGCGGGAATCCGTCAGTTGAAATCGTTCATGGCATTATGCATCTGTACAAAACAAAGTAAGAATGCTTGACTAATTGTAGCTCTAGTGGGAATGGCGCTGGTGAGTAATGAGGTCATCCAGAAGGGTGAGCTGCTCACCCTGGGGCTGTGGCTCCTGAGCTGGCCGTGCAGGGACAAACAGGAAGGGTGCTGTACACCTGCACTGCCACCAGCCTTGGGGAAAAGCTGGGGCTTGGGCTTGGGTCTTCTGGCTGTGGGCAACACTCCTACAGGCAGCATGTATGCCGAGGAGCTGTGAGAATGTGAGGTGATCGTGGGTTCCTAGCAGTGAAGCTTCTTGAGGGATCCAGAGTTAAGCTGTTATCTCCAGGGTTTTGTCTGCATGCCTAAGGAACTTCTCTGAAGTGGAAGCTTTCATTCTGTATTTCAGGGATTACAGTTCCATGCTCTTCCTTCTAATTGCACGGGAAATTCCATTTTGGGTCGTCTTGAAAGCTATCAGAGACAAAAGGAGCATTTGAAATAGCAGCAACTGTTCCTTGTTAAAGGAACAGTTCTGAGCATCTGTGACTTGCCAGGCTCAGCTGTTTTTTTTGTTTTGTTTTTTTTTTTTAGGGAAGAGCAGATGACCAAATACTCCTGACAAAGCCAATGTTGATTGAAGCTTCCCATTGTAATACTTTGCTGAGGAGTAATAGTTTCATGCGGGTGTTTTAGGTTCCTACCTCAGCCTTTTCCTTCTTAGCATTTACAAATGTGCAAAAGAGGGTTTGGATCAGCAGCAGAGTTATCCTTGTAACTGCAGTTGGTGGAAGTGTGACGTGCAGCTTTGACCTCTCTGGAATGACGTGATGCTGTGTAACTGGTGTCTTGCAGCAAGATGACCTCTCTAAAAGAAGATGTGAGGCGCAGTGCCATGCTGTGTATCCTCACAGTCCCTGCCACCATGACCAGTCACGACCTGATGAAGTTTGTGGCATCTTTCTATGAAGTCATTGAGCACATGAAAATCATCCGAGACTCCACTCCCAACCAGTACATGGTGCTGATAAAGTTTAGCTCCCAGGTAAGAGCTGGAAGTCCCTTTGCCATAGAGGGGACTGCAGTGCCTTATAGGTGCTGTGTAGGAGGGCAGTCCCTTCCTGTTGCCCAGCACTTTCCTGGGGCTACTGACAGGGATTTATCTGGCACCTTGTCCTGTACACAAGCGTGTGTCATGTTCTGTGTCCACTCTTTCTTGTTGGTAGGATATTTAAAACTATTAAGCACGTAAAAACAAACTGCCTCTGCTACCTTCGAGCACATTTGCAGACAGAGTGGTGTTGTGCTTTGCTGAGCAGAAAGAATGCAGCCAGTGGCACTTTATATTTTAATAAACATCTCTGAGGAGTGAGGTGATGGCTTAGCCACTGCCAGTACAGTGTGAGAAGGACAGCTTGCTCCAAAACGGGCAGCCTGGGGATGAGTGGATCACTGGATAACACAGGGTGCTGCTTACAGCTATTCCCCCATTATGTTCTATGTGGGCTCTCACCTGTACCTTCCTTTATGGGGATTTGAGTTTTGGTCAGCTCTTTCCCTAGCTGTGAGTGCTGCATGAGACATTTTCCATGCCTGTTGTGTAGATGCAGCATTTGAATGCAGTCTGTGCCATTTGCAGCGGCTGCGGAGATGTGTTTTGCATTCTGCTGTATAAAATGTGATGGACAAATACCTGGTGTTGAGCAGCCTTGCATCAAAACCACAAAGCCATGGTCAGTTCACCCTGAAATTGCAGTTGCTTCGGAAACTTCCTGAAGCCCCGTTCCCCGGTGACCCCTAACAGCTGTCTCTATATGCAGCAAAAAGAAATCTTGTGTGCCTTTGTGTACCTGGCTCCAGTGGTTAGCAGTAGGGGAGTGTGGTGCTCAGCTCATTTTTTCTCAACCTGCTGTGATCCTTCGCCAGGTGAAAGGGAGGTGGCTGAGTGAAAGTGGGTGACATCTGTTAGATCTGATTTGGGTTCTGCCTCTTTACCTGGTGACTCTTTACCTGGTGGCTCCCGCAGATGGTTTGGAGCACGTCTGAATTGTTCCTGATGCAGTGGATCCTTTCCCACAGTTGAATCGTTCTTTTCCCTGACACAAGTGTCAGTGTCCTGTGCAATGTGATGCTCTGAAGTTTTTGCAAAGAAACCAAATTTGCTTTGCAAATGCGCTGAAATCACTGACAGGAAGCAAAACAGATGCTGAAGGGGAATCTGTCATTCCTGCTGAATACTCAGCTATCAGAGTAACCATCGTTGCTGTCAGCTTTGCTTCCCATCTCCAAGTGGTAGCACTAAAGCCAGTGCCAAGATGCGATGCCTGCTGGCAGGAGCTGGTTCTCTGAAATTTCTCCTCTGTTATGGGACCTGGTGGAGAGAAGAAGCAGGGATACAGCAGATGTCTCCTCCTCCCTGTCTGTGTCAGCTGCGGGCTTTTTCTTTCAACAGCCTCCCCTTGTTTTGTGCACAGGCTGATGCAGATAGCTTTTACATGGCGTGCAATGGTCGGCAGTTCAACTCCATAGAGGAGGATGTTTGCCAGCTCGTGTACGTGGAAAGGGCTGAAGTCTTCAAGTCAGAAGATGTAAGTTTTTATCTTGTTTTCCTTTTTTCTGGACTTCAGAGAGTTCTAACAGGAGTACTTCTTCTGAGCAGAACACTGCAAGAAGTGTTTAACTGTATCAGTTTGAAATCTGTTTCCTGTTCCAGTATTGTTTCTACATGGAAAGGTTTGTTTGGTGATTTCTATAGGCTTCAAGCCTCACCGTTGCAGCACCTCTGACCTAAACCTGCCAGCTGCAGTGATCCAGAAAATGTCATGGGGCTGTGGCAGCTGCAGCAGCCTCCTCACCCTGTGCTCTGATGGGGCTGTGCTCTGCTGAAGGCTGTGGGTTGCTTTTTACCTTGGTAAATTTGTAACCACTGCATAGACTCGCAGGGTTGCTTTGTACTGTACCCTAGTGCTGGTGGTAATGGGAGAGAAGTTTGACTTTCAGTGCAGGTGCTTAATTTATGGTGATTGGAGGGTGCTGAGCAATTTGTCTCTGCTTGTTCTTTTGGAGGGGGCCAGCCTGCCTGTGATGGATCTGACAGAGCTCCCAAAGTGCACGGTGTGCCTCGAGAGGATGGACGAGTCTGTGAATGGGATTCTTACCACTCTGTGTAACCACAGCTTTCACAGCCAGTGTCTGCAGCGGTGGGAGGACACCACGTAAGAGGCTTTTCTTTGTTTCCACATCAAAAACTCTGTTCTGAGTGTGGTGGCTGTATGCTGACAGGACCGGTTTTGCTCATCGCAGTGTGGGGGCAGGAATTACCGCAAGTCTTTTTCTTTTTCTTTCCTGTTAAGAGACTTGCAGGGAGAAATCTCCTAGCCAAAAGTAATTGAACACTGTTTCCCACGGGCCTCACTGCTAAGAGAACAGGGCAGCTGCACAGTAATGCAAATCATTTCCAAGTATTGTAGGTTGAAAGGACTGGTCCTGGTTCCATCTTTTGCATCCCCATAGATGGGATTTCAACGTGCCTGAGCTCCTGACTGGCACCCAGGCTGCTATCAATTGTACACAGCTTAATTTCTCTGGATGCTGTTTGCTGCTTTACTGCGCATCAGGCAGTCGTAGCTACTGCAGCAGAGGGCTCTGTTTTCCTCTGTTACTGGTGCCTGATTCATGGATAGAGAGTGAGGACAATTTTAGCCCTGAGCTGAAATAACAGAACTTCAGTGGGATTAATCAGATTTGTAGCTGTTCGTGTTTATTTGCTGTTTATCCCGTAAATGGAAACCAGTTTAAATTTGAAGCAATGGAGCTTAGCCAACATAGGAGCAAAATCCAAAAGAGCACTTAAAGATCTGATACACAATTTAAGTATGGTCCCAGCCTAAGAAAATGGTAGAAAGAAATCCCTGTCCACTTTGGTTAGGTGCCGTGGAGACTGTAAGTGCCTGAAATGGTATGGGAGGCTTACTGCAATCCAGTTACCTTCCCCCTAGAATATTTCTGTAGCTTTTCCAATGGCTGATGAAAAATACACAGAGTCCTGGCAACAGGATCCAGAGTCTGAGTTACTGCTCCCTCCAGTAGGTCCAGGCACTAGGAACTCAGCAAAGGCTGTTTCTGGTGTTCAGTGTTATCTCTTGCAGCACAGTGGTATTGTTTCAGAAGAAACATAGGGTGCTTGTTATAGATTCTCTTGGGTAGAGTTATAGGGCGTTCCTCCCAGAAGGGCTAAGCCTGGATCCATTGGGTTGGGGTGAAATTGAAGCACAAGTGTTCACCTCCTTAGGAATGTTTCAGTGCTAAGCAGTGCTGTAAAGTGTGTGCACCTCTGTCTGCAGTTACCTTCCACAACAGCGTGCAGCTGCTGCATAAAGCTGCAGATAATGGAAAATATCCAGGAAATAAAGTGTCAACAGGAAGTCAAGTTTGTTTCTGGTACGATTGAACTGCCTTCATTTAATGAGAAAGCTTTGGAAGAACCCTGCTAGGGATTGGATATTGCTCTGTGCGTGCCACTGCATCGAGCACCGACCCTGTTCTTGCCTTCTCTGCTGTCCTTGAAGACTAAGGTGCTTGTTATGATCAGAGTCTCAACTGAAAATGTTGTCCATTGGCAACAGTCTGGAGGAGCAGTGTTTGCACAAAGTGCTTTTGCAGTGTTTATGGCTGAGGGGTGTTTTTTGAACTCAGCTGTGGCTCTTCTGCTTGCTGGCAGAAGCTGAGGTCACTGCCAGCTGTGCTGACACTTCTGGTTGCAGATGTTCTCTACACCTGGACTGCAGCAAAACCAGGTAAAACTGGGACTATTGAAGTAGCTCTGGAAGATCTGTTATTTCTTCTGTTACTCGCTGGCTGAACAAAATAGCCTTGTGGGGAGTGGAAGCAAGTTCAGGAGGGTACATGGGAGCTGTAAGATACGTGCACACAGGGAGCATCCCACAGCACAAGGCATTCACTTTGAGCTCTTTGGCTCGGTTTTTAATTACCCTGATATTAAGATGAAGCTCTGTGTGTCTGATCTTGGTGCTTATTGCCCTCTAGGTGTCCTGTCTGCAGATACTGCCAAACGCCAGAGCCAGTGGAAGAGAACAAATGTTTTGAGTGTGGAGTTCAAGAAGTAAGTAGGTGGGTGGATGGTGAGTGAGATCTAGACTAGATCTGACTGCATAGCTGCTCTAGTTGCTTTTGAGGTTAATTCTGTGGCTGCTCTCAGGTTGTTTTTACCCGTCAGTGGTGTATCTGCTTTCCTTTTGAGTTGGAATTGGTTCTTGGAAGGGATGTTACCTGCCGGGTTTCCTGCCCTGACAAATGTTTCCATTTCTTAGAAAGCATCAGTGCATCAGCTGATCAGTGCATGTGACAGCAGGAGGCTGAAGTAACACGATGCTGCCTTCTGGTCTGCGCTCTTTGGCGCGTGCTTTGGTGCTCCTGTCAAGTTGCCACGTTCATTAATCAAAGCCCTTCTTCCATCTCTGCTTGTGCTAGTCTGTCAAGGTGCCTGGCATCTGCAAGCTTGTAATTGGCAAGGATGGGCAAGTACTTCCTTCTCTTTGCTATTCCAGCTGAGCAAAGCTTCCTGAAGGGGAGGAGAATGCAGCTCCCTCTGTGAGGAAGCGACTGGCCGTGTGCAGCATCTGGAGCCCGTTGGTTTCAGACGGTGTTTTCTCAAGCAGTGATGCTGCTGTGTGATACTGCTGTTTGACATTCCTGCATGGACAGAGCTTTGTCTTTCTTTTGACAGAACCTCTGGATCTGTTTGATCTGTGGGCACATAGGCTGTGGTCGGTATGTGAGTCGCCATGCCTACAAGCACTTTGAGGAGACCCAGCACACCTATGCAATGCAGTTGACCAACCACAGAGTCTGGGATTATGCTGGAGGTAAGCACTCTTGTTTGTACAACAGCTTTTGGTTGTTAAGAGTATTTGTGATGGTTTTCTTGCAGTTTGCATCTATCCCAAAACCTTGGGAACATCCATCTCCTCTCTAATCGTAGTTTTTGTGGGTCTGTAGCATATGAGAGGTTCCATGATGAATTGCAGTGGTCCTGTATCCTGTGTGGAATGTGTTTGTTGTTCCCTTTCCATCAATTTGCCCCGAGGTACGAGAGCAGGCTGTTGTAATAAATATCCTGTAAGGTGCCTATGCAAAGTCTGTTAAATAACAAATACATCTGTTGTTGGCTTTCTGCCTTGCTAATACGCTGTTGCAGCAGTCTGCATGGTTAATTGTGCTGCATAAAGTATTTCCACTGGTGTCAACCTGGGTGTTCTTAAGCAAAAACTCCCTTTGGTTGAATTTTCTCTCTTCAGATAACTACGTCCACCGACTGGTTGCAAGTAAAACTGATGGGAAGATAGTTCAGTATGAGTGCGAGGGAGATATGTGTCAGGAAGAGAAAATTGATGCCTTACAATTAGAGGTAAATATTTTGGGTTGTTGAACTCTGCTTTGTGCCGCTTGTGGAAATGTTTCAAATCAGATATGACTACAAGAAAGTGACATCAGCTTATGCAGCAGACCTGCTCCCTGCGTGTAGGCAATCATCTCCAGGCAGAAACAAGATATCTTTACTACTTTTTTTTTTAAAATCTCCTCTTGGCTCTGCAGAGCCAATGCAGCTGACAGTAAGCTGGCTGCAGTTTCCTCCTGTGTTCACCAGTAGACTCATGATTAGCTGGTTGTGCTGCTACAGGCATTGAGGTCATTTGAAAGAGAAATGGGCCCGAATGTCCTGATGCGCTTGGCAGACCCTTCCTAAAGCACCTGTGACTTGACTTAAAGCCTGGGATGGGTATGGAACTGTAATCTTGAGTAATTTTATTTGTGAGCTGAGCAAGGATGTAGGAATCCATAGCTGTGTGCTTCCTTTGGCTATCAAGGAAAGCTGAGAAGCTTGTCTGACACCAGCCCTGTTCTGCTCCCTTCCCTTCAACAGTGATTTTTTTTTAATGGCTGTTGGCCATCTTCTCCCACTCTAACAAGAAGGGTAAAAGAAAGCCTCACACAAGTTTTCCCTCACCAGTGATCTATTTTAAAGGAAGAGCAACTCAAATTACTGTATATACAGATAGACTGCAGCGTGACTTCAGCCGCATTAGACACAAGGATGTCTGTAGAAGAGAAGCCCGTAGAGACCAGACTTTGTAAGCATACTGCTCAAATAAATATTTGTTTACTTGTTCCATGAATTTTTCAGTGTAATGTTTGGATGTGAAAACATCTATTTTTAACCCTTTTTGCCAAGAGGTCAGTGCTTAAAGCATGTAAAAGATCTCTCTGTCTGGCTTATGAGATCTAAATGTTTGCAGAGAGAATGAATTTGGCAGCGTGTTTTGGCTCTCTGATATTACTTAGTGTGTTCAGGGCTTCTTGCACATGTTTAATTCCACGGCAAACTCCTAATGTGCTGCTGCTGAGCTTGATGGTAAGAAATGATCGCGTTTTCCAACCTTCTCATAACTCATCTGCAGAACCAGGAGTGAAAAGGGGGGGTGTAAGGCATGCATCCATGTTCAAATGGCAATGTAACGTTGGAATGGGCCGTAGTTACTGGGGAGCAGGAACTGTAGGGCTCTGTGCAGCTGGGGGTGCTTTGTCAAAGGCTTTCTTAGAGTGAAGCTAGACGTGTTCATTTACTCTCCTCTCTTGGGCTTTGGGGTGTAAATGGGGAACTCCCATTTGGGACCCTTGGGGTTTTAAGCTCTCGACAGAGATTATTGGTGCTTTTTTTTCCTGTGGCACGTAAGATTTGGGGCCTTGTTAATATAACAAAAAAAATCTGTTTCTGTTAAAAGTGCATGGCACAATGGTGGAACTCTGACTCAATCCTTGCCGTTGTGCTCTAAAGGCTTTACTTGCTTTCAGAAAATTGAGGGGTTTGATTCTGAAATCCAATTGGTGCAACGTATCTGCTGGGTCTGCAGTTTGCACATATGTTCAGATTGCCCTCTATGCTTAATTTCATTTGATTAAATTGATTTTCATATTGGAGCCCTTTGGGCTCCTTAATCAGCATAGCTACCCTTACGGAAAAGCTGACTGTTCTGTGTGTATCTTCTGTGTTTACAGTACTCATATTTGCTAACAAGCCAGCTGGAATCACAGAGAATCTATTGGGAAAACAAGATTGTCCGAATAGAAAAGGATACAGCTGAAGAGGTGAGCTCTGCTCTCTCTGAGCATGTGTGGAACGCTGCTGGCATGGGGCCCTGCACACTGTTTAATGGGAGACAGAGCTGCTTGCTCTCACACAGCCCGAGTGCTGCGTGACGTGACCTCGCGTAGCCTGTTTCCCTACCAGCTGAGAAAATTGGCTCCGAGTCGTATTCCTTATCTGGATGCTCAGATCTAGCAATTTGCTGCTCAGTGGTGCAGAAGCAGGTAGATTGCCACTTAGATTTAAAGTTGATTTAAATGTGCTGCTCGGGAAACTGCAGCAGTGCTGAAAACGAGTCTGTGCTGCTGCAGGATCCCTGCTTGCTGATGCCATCACTCACCCTGGCGCGCTTCTCTAGGGAAGGTTAGCATTAGCAGAGACAGTATGACTTTAATTTGCTCGGCTGTCTTTCTACTCCAAATGCATATTGATTTGCCCTTTCTTTGTGATCCCCTGCCTCTCCTCATCACCCATTGGGAAAAGTTCAGAGTCTCCTCCTATAAAGCATTCTGTAGGCAGGACTGCTTCAAAATGTCACGAGCAAAAATCCAGAGAGAATATTTTAATGCTTTTCACTCTGTGTAGATCCTTCCAACTAGGTTTAAAGTGAGTTGGGATTTGTGGCCGAGTCCTTATTTGAACTTTCTGCGTGACTTCTAATTAACCATGTAGTATCTGCAGTGAAACAATATCCTAAATGCGTAAGTTATGACCATTGAAATAGCGATCATTGACCTTGGTCTGAAGAGCTGTCCCAGAAATCTGATGGATTTCTTGAGAAAAGGAAAAGCTGTAGGAAAAATTGTCTTGTGTGTGACCAGGAAACGTGATCCACAAAGCAGCTGTGAAGTGAAACGTCTATATTATACATATGGAATGTGGTTTCGTGTTTAAAGATCCTTACAGTTCTATTCATGGCACTCAAGGCATGCAGGTCTTGTCTGGATCAGTGCCACAATGCAGTGTATTCCATTATCAGTGCTCATGCTACTTCCCCAAATTAACCATCAGCTGCATAAACACTCGATGATTAAGGCCGGAAGGCTTAAAACCTGTTCTGCATTGACTGGCATCACTGAAGACTGCATGTGTGCTGACACTGACATTTATCCAGTTTGATCCTCCAGGAAAGCATTTTTCCTTCATATTCCCATCTCCAGTATGTGCAAGTGTACTTTTGACATTAACAGAGGGGAAGCTGCATTTCCGGCTATAAATCTCCTTCAAGCCTTATCTGAGAAGTTTAGATGTGTTCTGTGTGGTGCCTGGAGAGTGGGAGGGTGGTTCTCTTCAGCAGCAGCAATCTCTAGTTTTGAAGTAGAGGAGAGGAAGCAAACGTACGTGTGTTTCTATTTGCGTGGTGCGTGAGCAGGGTATTGGTGTCAGTAGGTCACTGTCTTACGGCAGCACGCTGCTGAGTCAGTGCTGAGTGGAGCAGCGGGTTCATTTTCAGACTTTGCCCATATTTATTTGAGGTTTCCTTTAAAATGAGCGAGAGCTCAGCCTTGTGAAACTCTCACGTGGAAACTCAAGTTTACTGACAGAACATCTGAGAGAATGGATATATCAGTGCTTCATTAAGATGAGAATCTGGTATCGCTTCTCTTTTTTCCTCTCTTTTTGTTTCCTTATGAATGGCACAGGTTTGCAGATGCAGTTCCTGTTCTGTATGAGCAGCTTCCACGGCAACGTGGTTCCTTGTTGGCGTACTGCAAGGCGTAATGCAGAGGGTCTTAAACAAAATTAAACTTTCTGGTCTCCAAACTTTTGCTTACCTGGATACAATAATTGGTCAAAGTCTAGAAAGCGCAGCAGAAAAATGAATGTCATAATGAAAGTGCACAGGACTTTGATCTGTTTGAAATGCCTGTGTGTTTGTTTTTACAGATTAACAACATGAAGACCAAATTTAAAGAGACCATTGAGAAGTGTGACAGTCTGGAACAGAGGCTGAATGACTTGCTCAAAGAAAAGCAGTCTGTCGAAAGGAAGTGGGTACTGCTGCCAGGTTTAGTTCCATGCAGCCATTAACGCTCTGCTTGCTGACATCTAAAAAGAAAAAGTCTTGCTATTCCTGGGTGACTTTGAACTATTTAAACTGCTGCTTTTTTTAATAAAAAGCTGTAATTTCTGTAGGTGTTCACACACTGGAAGTGCCCAGTGAGTGGAACGCAGGTTTGGGACCCGTAGCTCTTTCAACACGGTCTGCATATTTAGCATTCAGCAATCCTTCCTCTGCCTGTTCAGAAGCAGATGCCAGTCTGTTCTGCAATTGGCAGATATGTCCAGAGAGAAGAAAGGCAGCCCCACAGAGGCGACTCACCCAGCACAGAGAAAAACGTAGATGTTAGGAAGTGTCAATTAAAGGACATCAGGCACGGGCATGAGGATCAGTGCGTTCCAGCTCCCTAGGTGGGACTGTGCGGTCTGTTCTTCCCAGCCCACCAGGGCCCAAGCTAAGATCTGAGTGGCCTTGGGGGCGGAGACAGCTGGGGAGACAATTTCCCTAAAGGCTGGAAATAAAAGGGCTGCAGTAATGTTTGATGTAGGTGTAATAGACTGCTTTCCTGACTTGTGCTCCTCTTTGTAAGGTGTTCTCAGCTGAATAACAAAGTGGCGAAGCTTTCCAATGAGCTGAAGGAGGAGCAAGAACTGAATAAGTGTTTGCGAGCAAATCAAGCCTTGCTTCAGAACAAGCTGAAGGAAGAGGAGAGAGTGTTAAAGGAAACCTGTGAGCAGAAGGACCTGCAAATCTCAGAGATCCAGGAGCAGTTGCGAGATGTCATGTTCTACCTAGAGACGCAACAGAAAATCAATCACCTCCCAGCTGAGACCCGGCAAGAGATTCAGGAAGGACAAATCAACATTGCAGTGGCTTCTTCTGACAGCTCCTCCACGGGGAGCACGGGCAAGCCTTCTTCCAGGAGAGGCCGTGGCAAGAGGGGTAAATGAAGATCGGAGTGCTGCTCCCATGCTGAATCTGGCCATGCTCGTGGTAGGCCAGGCCCAGCCCTCAGACTCCAGCTGGGAATGCCTAGTTCAGTAAAGCTCAGCTAGAAATTGTCTTCAGAGCTTCTCATAAAACTGGCTGCCAGTCACTGGAGGTGTCTGTGGTATTTAAAAGCATTTCACTGCACTGTTTAGCTATTTTTAGGCAGACCTTAATGACCGTTTTGCCTTTCTACCTTTTTAAAGCCACTCCTGTCATGCGTTTGACTTCCTTCTTGGCGAGTTTTCTGGGGTCGGTGGGTGTACACATGTTGAACATTGCATTTCCGAAGGGGATACTTGGAATAGGCTATGCACAGTGTGTGAGACTTCTTGAGTTCTTTTCCCATTTCTGGATTGAAAGTATTCTCAATTAATATTTTTTTATTTAAGAAACAGTAAATTAAATTATATCTTTTTGTGTGTGCAGTCCAGGCACTGTACAGCAGTGCAGGAGTGGGACTGTGTGGGAGGTGTGGAGAATAAACCATCTTGGTGGTGTTAGACGCTAAATGAGTCCTCCAGGCTTGTAATCTAGGATATTAAACACTTGAAGGGACTTTATCACCATCCGTTCCTTGGTTTTAGAGAGAGCCTTTGGAAGGACAGTGCTTACTGCCTTTGAGAAAGTGTAAGATGGCCCTTTATTCTGGGAAATGTTTAACATGGCAACTCCATGGGCATTTCTACAAATCAGATGCAGCCATCTTTGTGAAGATGGATGCACATTGTGTGTTAATGGCTGCCAGAGTGCTGTGATCCTCCTGGACTGGGTGTGTGTGCATTATTCCCTCTTAGCTTCAGTAGGATTACATTGGCATTGGTTGCAGTGCTGTCCTCGGAGCGAGGTGGCAATGACCAACGCAGTGTTATTGAAACCTCACTTCCTTTGTGCCTGCAGCCAGCCTTAGTGCTGCCCACCTGCCCTGCCAGCAGACCCTCACTGCTGGATGCAGCTGTTGTATCCAGTTACTGTGATGGCTCAGCGCTGCATCTTCTGCTCTGGAGCATTGCTCTGCCCAAAACTTTGGCTGGCAAAACTTTTGTGTTATTGGCACAAAAAGTAAGCCAACCCCCTAAGGGAAATCTGTGGACAAATCTGTTATTTTTCTTTTTAAAATTCCACTTAGAATATATACCAGACTGGACGCTGGGGTGGGGACAGTTTTACCATGGTTGGAGATGTGACTGTCCTGGTTGCTGTGTTGTGCTCAGCAGTCTGTTTCAGCACTAATCCCTTGTTAAAAGCAGCTGAGGGAGTCATGCTGTTGTCCTTTCAGACCATAGTATGATCTCTTTCTGTTGTTAGAACTGCAGCAGCCTTGATCTTAGCCTGTAACACTGAAAATCAAGATCTGACTTGCTAGTCTAAACTGGAACAAAGAAGGAAGGCACCTAGTCCTGGAAGTTGTTCTTCTTGGCCAGGCAGAAAGAACGAGTTACAATAAATAGAATGACTCTCAGAAGGTGAGTCTTTATAATCTGCTTCCTGACTTTATTGACTGGAAGTGTTAGGCTTCCTCGCTTTGAAATACACAGCGCTCGTTAGTGCACTCATTGCATCCACTGCTTTGGTTTGAAGATCTGCCCCAACCATCTGGAACTCTGACCTTTTCTAACTTTGTAGCATGAATGTACACTAACTCTTTTCTAGTGTGTGGATTGTACAACCAGGCCTCTGCCTTCTGTAAATTATTCTAAGGACTTAGATATGTACAACACAGCTTGCTCTCCTACAGAAACTATTTTATTTAAGATATATTTTTACACCATCTCAAGATCCTCCAACCCTTTGCTGAAAGCTTGCCTTGTGTAGAACACTGAGATGCTGTACTGTATCTTGGAATTCGTTTTCAAGAGATGTGATTGACAATTAAAAGAGCGTGCGCTGCGTTTGTTTGTGTGTTAGCTGGAAGTGGAGGGACGAGGTGGCAGGAAAGTGCCAAAATGTGTGGCCTGTTCTTCTGCAGCCTTCTACTTGAAGGCAAAGCTGTCCAAACAAGCTTCTGGTCATGTTTGGGCTGGAGGGAAGTTTGGTTCAGCTGAGCTGATAGGAGCAGGTAAAGCAGTGTTGTTACCTCCAGCTTGGCAGTGGGTGGCTTGTGCAGGGAAAGCAAGGGTTATTGAATGCTTCTGCATTACATTAATGCATCTCCAGTACTTGAGGAGTCTGCTCTCCTAAAATCTTGCCAGATGTGGGTCCCGGCATTGGGGCTGTGTCCTGACTGAGAGCCAGAAGCAGTGCTGATGTGATGTGAGGCATGCAGGGCTGTGGTGAGAGGAAGAGAGTGCTCTGTGCCCTCAGCCATCACCTGGACACCCAAGTGCCAGGAGGCAGCATTGGCTCTCACACCTCTCCAGCCCACTGTAGTTTTGGCATCTGCAGCTCCAACATCTGGTCAGATTTGCAGCTGATGACTCAGTAGTACCACAGTCAGAGGGAGCACTGAGCAGCTTGGATTGGCCATGCTCCTGTTGTGATTAAGAGCCTGAAAATAGATTTTATATATGTATTTCTAAAACCGTGAAGGAAAACTCTCCACCACTGAACAGCAAGGGGGTTACACCATCTCCTCTGCTGCTGTTGGAGAGGAGTGAGAACCAGAAGTTGCACGAAGCTTGGCAGCCTTTGTTTGGAGGATGATTAAATGATTCACTCCAGCAGCTGTTCCTCAGAGAGCAAGGGGGTGACAAGCTGGCATGTTTCTCAGCGTCCCTTTGTGGTGCAGGGCCAAAGCGAGCTACGGGCTGGAATGTTTTGTGTTTCCCATGCACATGGCATGGGGGCTTAGGAGCAGCAAGGAAGGAGTGCTGGAAAGGCAGCGCCCTCTGCTCACCCTGCTGGTGGATCTTCGTAAGTGCTTTTGGGGCAGCATCCTGCAGACCCATCCTGGTGCAGTCCAGCTGGATGTGGGTGATGGGGTTTGGGGTGATGGACCTGACTGCCGACACTTTGCTGTGCACAGTTCTAGGCACTCACTGGTTTTCTAGTGGGCTCGTGTGCTCTTGGGAAGAATGCCTCTCTTAACACCAATTAATCCCCTCAGTGATGCTGGCTTTGCTCATATAGGAGCTGAGGTCCTGGATAAAGGCGCATCTCCATGGTTTGTGCCTTAGGAAAACCCATGCAGGGGAGTTTGCAGAGAGATCTGTCTGTTCGCTTGAGTACAACAGACATGCAGTGCTGTTGGTGTCCCTTCAAGGGGGAGCAGCACTACTCTCCACTCCCTTTATCTTTCCATCAGAGCTAAAATCCCTAAGGCCCTGTGGAAAATTCCTGCCTTGATCTGCACCAACCGACGTGTTCATTCTCGTCTGAGCTGAGATAGTTACACTGATCTCTCCTATGCTTTTTTCCCCCTCCTTTTATGTAAGTGGGCATTTTGGTCTAATAACAGTGTTTTAAAGGCAAATGCATCCAAAAGGGCCCCATGCTGCAGTGCTTAGAGGTAGTTTTGCAGCAGGGGAGTAGTACTCGTGTCTCCTCCAGGCTGAAGTTCTGCACGCATCCCCTACGGCATGAGGCAGCTTTGCACACTGCTGTGCTTGACACCAACTGCATCAGAGCAATCACAAGGATCAGGACAATCCAGCGAAGAAAACCATGTAGACCCAGAGCCCTCTGGGTAACTGAGAGATCACATCACTCCTCGTGCTGTTTTGTGCTCAGTGACAACTCGAGAAGCACCTGGGAGCCTCCAAGGGGCTGCACTGCAGCAGCCGCACAGTGACTGCTTTGCAGGAAGCACTTCTTGCTCTTTGTTTTCCTTTAAAGCCTAAGTGACAGCCCTGCACCTAACCCTTCCTATTCCTGCACCACCCTTGAGCAAACATATTTATAGCAGCGTGCAGCACTTATAGCTTTGCCCTGTCTTGACCTGGAAGTAATTGGTTAATTGTGTTAGACAACAAACCTTGAGACACTCACGTGTTTTCCTTCCACCTTCTCGCAGAGAACTGGCGGGTCATGCTGGTCAGAAACATCAAACACCTGGAAGAAAACAATGTGTGCTTCTCTGCCAGGAAATCGGTCCCAGCTGAACCCATTTCAGGGCCAATAGTTCTTATAAAGCTCCTGGAGGCTTGGCTGGATGGCCAGAGCAGGGCTGGTGCTGGCCCTGGTGTGGGAGGGGACTCTGTGCAGGGCACTCCATGGGCAGCTGGAGGGTACACGAAGTGCACAACCCCTCTGTCTGCCCTGGACTGATCAGGCAGCCTGCCTGCTTTTGTGATGTTCTTGCAAAGATTTTGACTTCATGGGTTTGCTCTCCTATTTTCAGTGCCCCTCTGCACTGTCAGGGGTCTTGAAGGACAGTGTCAGTCAATGAGACACGCTCTTTTTCTGGGTGCAAAGATGGTGATGCCACTGACAGCAGTCTGTGTGCCTCTGCTTCACTTTCAACTCTGCCTACAGGGGATTTACTGGTGTCCATTAATGCCCTGTAGTGCAGAGGGGTTGAGCACATGAAACAAACCCACTTCAGTGGTCTATTCCTCTCTAGGGGGACCCCTGTGCTGTTGTGGATGAGGCTCCAAAGCAACTCACAGTTGTTTCTGAGCTCTGTATACCCAAAACCGTACTAAATCTGTACAGTACTTAAAACATGATCAAATCTCTGTTGAACAGGAAGCAAAGTGGGTTTTTCCCATGCAGTTCTCCTTGCCAGCTTTCAAATATGCTTCAGCCTTATAGAAGTGAATTAAAAATCCCAGCTGCATCCTGCCTGTGCCCAGGGAACTGAGAGCAGCCTTGGGGGCTTCTGGCCTCTCCCCCTTTGCGCTGCATTCCTGCAGCCTCAGTGCAGAGAGCAGCTGCAACGCAGGGAGCAGTGCAGCACTGGTCCCCAGGCATGAGTAGTGAGGACTGAGGTGCTGCATTGGTGCTGAGGTTTGCAAGCAGCTGGGCGGCAGTGCAGGCAGCAGCACTTCTCTCTGCAGTATTCCGAGTCGTGCTGCAGGAGCGGCTAAGAGGATTAGGGATCTCTGATGGTGTTTGCAGCTGTGCTAGCTGTAAGCGAGAGGAGGAATCCAAATGCTTCATCTTGGGAAGTGAAGCTCTCCCTCGGGACTTTGCAGCTGGAGATGTTCTCAGATGGTGCTATTTCACAGAGTAACGTGTGAGTGCAGCTCCTGCAGGGCCACAGCACAAACAGTGCTCCTGCGGAACGCTTACTGCGAGCCAGCCCGGATGTGGGGCTCCGAGCCACAGTAACATCTCCAAAATGTTAGCTCCCACGCAGGTCTGTGTATCCCAGGCATCCAGCCCCAACAAGGAACGTGTTAGAAGCTGCGCCAGGTTAACCCCAGACAAGAGAAGCAGACCCACCCTGGGAGTCAGGACCAGGATCTCCTTAACACTTCTGCTGCCATTCCCCACATCGTCTTAGCACTGCAGCGCTTCAGCAAAGGGAGCTGATTTCCTGCATTCCTACATGGAATTGAGCTCTGGATTCCCATGCATTCAGCACTGTGACCATCCCAATAAGAACACCTGAGAAGCCCCCTGCAGAGGTGCTGTGATGTGATGTTTTGGCAGGATGCAACACTTGGGTGGGCTGGGGGAGGGCATGGAATCCACAGAGCCATTTTCCAACCTTAAACAAAAACGTGGGCTTGGAACCAAGGAAGGAGACATCACTGCCCGACATGCAGATTCCTGCTGGAAACACAGTCCTGGGGCCAGGGGTGCCCATGCAGAGGGGTGGGAGCACGGAGTCCACGTGTGGAGCTTCTGACTTTGCTTCCAGCTGGGGCTGCGGCTGCAGGGCTCACCCTGAAGACAAAATTACTGCGAGACTCGGGTGAAGTGTGTCAGTGGAGAGGAAAACATCCAAGCCTCCAATGTGTCTGATGGTTTTAGTGGGGAGGCTGAGAGATCAGGAGAGAATGCCAGAGGTAACAAACTGAGCTCTTTCCAGGTACAGTCGTGTGCAAATCATCTGCCAAAAATGCAAAACGAGATCATAATCCTAAATTTGTCCTTTAAGTGTACCTGTACCTGCTCTGTAGTGGTTTCCTCCTAATCACCAGGGATTAATTCCGAAGTGCATTGAAACATCTGAGGTGAAGGGGCACAGTGGAATTCCTTGCAGGCTGCTAATAATAACAGAAAGCCTTTCTGTGCAGCAAACCTGAGGCTGACTTGGTTTTTAATGGACATCTGTCTGCAGGGGGAAAAAATGCCATGGCAACTGGCTTTCTTGTTGGCACGCCTGTCTCAGCAAAAGGATGGGGAGAGGATGGGTATTGAAGGGTCTGCACTGCAGTGCTTAGGAAGTGGGGAGGCACAGCTCGGTGAAGCTGTGAGGCAAAGGTTGTTTATGCTCCATGAACACCAGATCTGGAGGGATTTAAGAGCTAAGTCTTGGCATAACGATTGCTTTGTCTGCTGCTGCTGAGCAGGAGTTAGACTTGATTCTCCACTTCCCTTTGTGAAAATGCTAAATCTACTCGTAGAGGCACGAAGCCCAGGGCTGGGGGCTGCTAGGCAGTCTGCCCACGGTGCTGGGGCACAGCTGGGGTCTCCCAGTCTGAAGCTCCATCCCAAAACAGTGCTGTGGGGCTGCAGTGATTGCACAGATCCTGCCTCTGGGCAGGGAGATCCCTTAAATGGTGATTGTGGCCAATGGAAGCTGAGAGCAGGATTCATTAAAATGCCCTGTCCAAAGAAAGGCAATGAAGCTGTGAAGGGACTGGAACATAGGTCTTATGGGGAGCAGCTGCGGGAACTGGGATGGTTCAGTCCAGAGAAGAGGAAGCTCAGGGGTGACATCAATGCTCTCTACAGCTCCTGAAAGGACTGTAGGGTCATTCTCTTCTCCCAGGTAACAGCATGAGGACAAAAGGTCATGGCCTCCAGCTCAACCCTCAAGGAAGGGTTAGGATGGGTAATAGGCAACATTTCTTCTCTGAAAGCAGTCAAGCCTTGGGTCCGGCTGCCCAGGGAAGTGATGGAGTCACTGACCTTGGAGGTGTTCAAGAAATGTGGAAATGTAGCGCTGATGACATGGTTCAGTGGAGAAGGCTGGGGTTGCACTTGGTGATCCTAGAGATCTTTTCCAGTCATAATGGTTTCATGATTCTATATTGGTTATGGATGAAACAAGTTGTGGCACTTGTGCACATCAGACCCAAACACTGTGGCTGTTTGTGCTTTCCTTCACCTCCCATGAGTTGTGGGGAAGCAGTTGCATGCATGGCTCAGCAGCATGTCTGTCCTCTGTAGCACGAAGGGAGCTGGAGGAAGGTGTTGGTGGGTGACAGAAATTGGGAACAAGTCATTATCGAAGTGCAAAGTGTGGATCAAAAAATACGTTTGCTGGAAGCTGGTATCTCCTTGCAGCCAAGCTGTGATTTTGAGGGACTGCAGGCGACACAAAGCCAACGCACAGCAGAAGCAGCAGAGGCTGCCTCTCCTGCATGCTTGGAGCTCGGGCTTTGCTCACAGATGTGTGTGTACCTAATTCTGGCCTGGCCAGTGGTGCATTCATCAATTACAACTGATTGCAGCTTTGCTGACTAGCTGATACCGTATCTCTCTGGGAAGCACTCCTCATTTGTTGGAGTACCTGATTTGTTTTTCAAGCGCCTGGAGATTCCCATGCCTATAAGTATTGTTGGCAAAGCTTTTGCCTCTAAGAACAGGTTTTGTGGTAATGGATAAATAAAAGAAGTCTTCAGGGAAAAGAAAACGTGTAGAAATACTCAGGACTGCGCTGTTCTAACGGCTGATTTTGCATAACATGAATGTCAAGCACTCGTGCTGGCCGTCCCTCCGTAGGCACGCATGTTTCACCGCACTGAACCTCGGGAAGCACGCGGTGCCTTGGAGCAGTTCTGTCAAGGAAACATTGCATCATGCAGCACTTCCGGGGAAGCAGTGATGTTATCGGGCTCGTTAATCTTCATGTGCAAACACAGCTTGCATATGCAGGCACAAAACTGAATGAAAATAGCGGTCTTGAAGAAGACCAGCTCTAACCTGGAATGTGAACGGGAAGGGTGACATAGGATGTGATTCTCTATTAGAAAGAGTTGCTTTTGTTTCTTGGCTGTGGAGCAAGTAATTCTGAACGTTGATTTTTTTTTTTTTTTACAGCTAAAGCACTGCATCAGAACAAAAAAAAAAAAAAAAGGGAAAAAATCAATAGAGACAAATCATAAAATAATAAAAATGGAGTAGTGGGAATTGCTGGCTATCAAAAGGCTGTGTGCAGGGAAAAGCCAACACCAAGGGGAAGGACGCTGTGTGCAACGACAGCAGTGTGATCCCGGTGCTCTGCAGGTGGGGCAGCTCACAGCAGGAAGCTGCAGAGTGGCACCAGCACTGGCATGGCACCATCAGCCTCTGAGGGATCCAGCACCTGACTCAGCTCTCGGTGGGTGAAATGGAGTCCCTTCAACCTGGTCACTGCTGTGCTTGCTTCTGAGTGAAGATGCTCGACAAGCAAAAATGGGAGGGCACAATGGAAGCCAGAGCTTAGCAAAACAAAGAATACATTGAAGGAGAGAACAAGTCAAACAGCAACTGTGCTTGAGTCATTGCTGCAGATACCAACACGAGAGTCTTATTCATGCAGTCACTCTCAAAGGACATAATGTTACCCCAAAATCTAAGTTAGTGTGTTCATATCTTGTCTTAGAAACTGTCTCTGGCCATGGAACTTGCTTGTACCAATCACATCCATGGACACCAGGGACTTTGTCTGCCTGCAGGACCCTGCAGCATGGCTGCATAGCTCTGTAATGGTTCTTAACCTTCATCAAACACAGGGACTGATTGTTGCACACTGTAATGTGCTTAGCTGAAAAAGCATTACAATTACTTCCTTTCCATTAAAAAACAAACAAACAAAACCAAAACAACCTCAAGGGACGTGGATTTGTTAGAGCCTACTATCAGACTTCCTTGTGCATTCTGGGAAATTTGTTTTATCAACTGAAAAAAACAGATGAAACACACTGCAGAATACAGAGCCCTCTCTACCTGTAGCTCACTTGGATTCATTTCAAGATGCTTTTGGGACCTTCACCTTCCCCACCTGCTGCACCTCTGCTGCTTTGGTGGCAATTTGAGGCCATCTGTTTGAGCTCCATTGGGATAAACCTAACAACACAGATGCTTGCTGAAATGCAGTTTTGCGTGCTACTGGATTTCATACCTACATATAATTTACTGTTATAATTAAATATAACATATACATCATGTATTCTTTTTCCTAAAAGTTGTTTCTTCACTTTTTTAAGGTAGTGTAGTGATCCTGTTATGTACAGTGAAACAGACGGCTGCCTTTGCAGTAAGTAGTTCTAGAAGTGCTACTGGCTGTCCTCACCTCTGCACACACTGCTGTTTCCTGCAGAACTCCTCAATGTTCTCTCCCAGTTCTGTGGCTGGGCAATAGCAAATCGTTTTGCACATTCACTAAACTTCCCTAAAGCTGCCGGCGCAGTTTTGGACAGATATTTCAATGGAGTAATGCTTTGTGCTGGCATCTGTCATTTTGCTCATAAGGTGTTAACCACAGGGTTATCCGGGCCTGGAAGGTGAAACAAAACAAGGAGTTTAATAGTCAAAAGCGCAGGGATGATGCTAATTGAAGAAAGCTGTTGAATATTGTTATCTTTTTACCACCGTGCTGCCACCCACGGCTTTTAGCCGCATGGGAGAACTGTTGCTGTGCAAGCAAGGTGTACGAACGCTGCCCGCCCAGCAGGATCGCTCCTTCTCACTGCATCCGAATCCTGCGGGACTTCCAGAGCATCTCTACGAATAGATTAAAGTCCGAGCACTTTGAGTAACCACGGCTATAAATCAATTTCGCTCTCGGTTTTTCAGGTTACAGCCGCTCTTACTAACCCAGCGCGCACACGGGCTTTTAACAGCGATGTATCATATCGGTGCTCGGCGCTAAAAGCACCTCCGAAAGCAGAGCGCGTACCAGCGTGACGCCAGAGCCGGGTGCCTGCTCCGCTCTGATTTCTGCATTTCAGATTCACGTTTTCCCGATTTCTCCTTTACAACGCCTGTATTTCCCCACTTTAATTCCCGCACATGCCAGATCCGCACCTCAGCCACGGCTCCCCTCCACCCCCCTCCTCCTCCTCCTCCAACCCCCTCCTCATCCTCCCTCTCCTCCTCCTCCTCCCTCTCCTCCACCACCAGGCCGCACCGCGCGGGCGGAGCCGCTCCCCTCAGCAGGGCCCTCCCGCGGGCGGCGCTGGGAGCGGAGCGGGGCGGGAGCGGCCCTACACAGAGCGCAGGGCCCGGCGCCGTCCGCCGCCGCCTCACGTGTCCGCCGCTCCCCCGCCTCCGCCCCTTCAACCTAGCCGCAGTACCGCCGCGCTCCTTCCGACTTCCCGTAAAGAGTCCGCGCTTCGCCCCGCTTCCCCCTCGCCGGGCCCCGTGCTCTCCGCTCCCCTCTCGCGCTCCCCGCCCGCCCGGCTCCCGTCGCCTCGCCCCGCCCGCTTTCCCCGCTCGGCCGTTCCTTCGCTCCGCGCTCCCCCCTCCTTCCTTCCTCCCCCCCTCCTCTCTGCGCGCGGATCCCTCCGCGCCGCGCTCCGCTCCCTCCGCCCCGCACTGTTTGGGAGCAACCGCGGCCGAGAGCGAGAGAGGGGAGAGAGAGACAGAGGCACGGAGACACAGAGCAGCGCTCCCGCTCGGCGCTCCCGCAGCGCAGGCCCCGGCCCTCGGCCCTCAGCCATGTCCCTCAAGCAGACGGCGGCCGCCTCGCAGCCCGCCGGCAACAACCGCAAACCCCCCGGCGGCGGTGGAAGTGGAGGAGGAGGAGGCGGCGGCCTGCCGTCAGCATCGGGTGGCGGGAGGCAGAACATGGGCAGGTGGGTTCCCCGGGATCGCCCCCCGCCCGCCGCCGCCATCGCCCCCCCCCC
>NW_024884867.1:6384666-6486652 GCF_019232065.1 Centrocercus urophasianus
TAATCACCTATCGCCCCCCCATCGCGCTTTTTCTGCTGCCGATCACCCTTCCCCGCGCCGCCTCGGGGCGGATCGCGGCCTTTGGGTGCGGGGATCCTCACACAGAAAACACCATTTTGGGGTCTTGTCTGGTTTTTTTTGGTTTTTTTTTGGGTTTTTTTTTTGTTTTTTTTCACCCGCCCCCCCCATTTTCTATGTGTCCCGGCGATCCAGGCGGGATGGGAGCAGATTTGAAGGTCATGGTCACTGGGAGCAGTCTCATTTGGAGCTCATTTGGAGCTCATCCGCTTGCCTTGTATTTTTACCCAGTTTTGTGCGTTTGGCAATAAAAGAATCCACGGCAGTCTCATTGTTACACAGCCCTGAAAAACCCAGCAGTACGTCGTTACCCATCTGTGAGACCGGAGCAGCACTGGGAGGGTGGGAAAGAGCAAAAAGAGCCCCAAAAACCCAAAGAAACCCCAATGCCAGCAGTGCCCAGCACCCAGTGCCATGATTTCATGGCTCCCGCGCGTGGCACTGCGATGGCCGTGATGTTGGCTGTGCCTCCCTGACAGACAGCGGCACCGTGGAGGTTAACGTGAAGGACAACAAAACCTACAGCTTTTTGGAAGGTTTTTTTTGGTGGGATTTGGAGTTATTGTGAGCTTTGGGCTCATTAGGTGAAGAGCTGTGAGCTTTGATTCCTTTGTCAAGCTCTAAAATCACGACCGTTGGGTTTCTCCTCTCAGTTTTGTTGGATAGGTTCCATTTCAGAACTTGGGAAGTTGTAACGGGGCTGCTGGACAACCAGTGTGTTCCCAATCTCTCTCTTGAAAAAAAAATAAAATAATAGTTGTAATAATTCTTCAATGTAATTCTGAGTAATGTTTCAGTAAGATCACAGCACTCATGTTGATGGGTCCCCAGAGGATACCTTCAGAGTACTTTTCCCAATGCTTTCCTAAGGAGATGTCAAGTCTTTTCTGGGCAACAAATTTAAAGATGGTTCACGTTGCAAATTTTGTCCTCTAAATTAACAGCAAAGAGGCTTTTCTGTTTGGGAAAAAAAAAACAACAACAAAACAGGCTGATTTTAGCTGGCCTGCATCTTGGTTTCAATTGGAAGTGTTGAGTTGAACACCCCCCATTTCTAGCAAAGCTTTCTAGTTTTGTTTTTCTTGTGACATGCAAAAAAAAAAAAAAAAAAAAAAGGTTACATTTCATGGCGAAGTTTTTCATAAACATAAATTGAGTAGACTCAAACTCGTCAGTTTTGACTCAGATTTGAGTAGAAAATTGTTTGATAGTCAACAGTTGTGGGCCCAATTTCTGTGTCCTTATTACTGCAGTGCTTAGTGGAGTGGGTACCTGGTCCTTCCTCGTCTGGTAGTAGAGGAGGGGGTCAACTTTGTGTGTCTCCATGGTCTTTAAATGAAATTTTAGTAAGATATCCATCCTAATAGTCTTGTAACATATTTTGTAATAGGAAAGGTAGGATCTTGTGTGAAAGATGAGGATATCCCCGTGTTTGCTTTCCACTGCTGTTCCTTCCCCGTTTACCCTGGGGAAGAAAATCACAAAGGAAAGTTTCCTTAAAGGTGTCTAAAAATTAGCAAGAAGGGTTAATGAATGTTTTTGAAATGAGTGCTAAGTGAATTTCTACGTTTATTTGGTGGTGGCTGTTTGTAGAATGGGACAGGTGGGAAGTGGGGGTTTGGAGGCCAGGGGATGCCAATAGCATGGTGAGCTGTAACTGGAGAAAATGTAGACCTTGTGTGAACCTGCTCTGCCATGCTCCTCAAGATCTTAACTATTCTAAATTGCTGGTGTGTCTGTTCAGGTTTTTCCCCAATACAGGCCTAACAAGGTTAGCAATTCTGTGATTAGAAAATACATCTGTATCAGCTTTCTGTTGAATGCTGCAACTATTTTTATCCTTTTTTTTTTTTTTCCCACTGGGGTTTTGGCTGAAGGTAAATCACTGCAGGCTCTGGTTTTGGAGGATTACATCTCTGGTTACAATTGTGGCAAAAAATCTTTTTTGTTTGGGAACTTTCTTGCCAAAATGAACCTGCCCTTTAAGAAATAGTCTGTTGCTGCTTTTATGAGTTACTTTAACCATTAAGAAATTTAAACTGAAATTACCCCATGTTATGTAGCTTGCTTTTGAGGCTTAATGCTTTTTGCCTTCTCTTATTTTCTTTTTTTCTTGATAGCCTTTGTTACTGACCTCACAAAAGGCTGAAGGACAGGGTAGAAGGGAGGTGTCCATTCTGTTCTGTAGAAGTAATTGGGAATATTGAGCACTGAGGCGCTCTGAAATAATGCAAGGGACTGTTCTGGAGGTTTGGTCACACATCAGTCAGAGGTTTTCTAGTTCATTCTAATGTCTTTGTGTTGGGTTTAGAGCAGCTGTGCTAAACTGCTGAGCAAAATGAATGGGTAACCTGCAGGTCTCTTTCCTTAGAGCAGTTAATGTGTTTGAGTGAGTTGTACCTGCTTTTGAGTAAGTTTTAATGTGGTGGCTGATTTATGGCAATGTACACGAAGGTTCCTCAGTGCCCACGTCCATCAGTGGGCCGTGCCTGCGTGCTTGGCTCAGGTGTCCCTGTGTGATGGGGTGCTGCAGAACTCGTCCTCTTGTGAGAAGGCAAGAGTTGATGTGAATGATGTCAGCATTGGGCAAAACTACCAAAGGCAGCACTGCAGCACTTTTGCGTGGCGTTAATTTGACAGCTTTGGTCCGTTTGACTCCTACGTAACCAATTGCTATTCTTAAATGAGGTCTGAACTTTGTACTTCTGAATTCTGCCTTAGAAGAAAGCTTTATCAGCTCACTGCACTTGTAATGAAAGTTCTTCAGAGTATCCTTGAATTGTTTTCAAAGCTGTGGTGATGCAGTCAGTGCTCCAGAAACATCCATTCGCTCTATTAAGTTCAGTGAGCTTTGTAGTTGCACTTCTGCTGCAGACATTAATTGCAGCGTGGCTGCATCTGTTTCTTGTTTCTTGGTCTCCAAGAGCATCTTGGTGAAGATGCTCATGGAAAGAACTTCACATCCTGGAGAGACTTGCCTTCCTTGCATTAGTTTTCACTTAGCTGTAAAGACATAAATGCATGACCTTGTTTTGCTTACACAAACGCTCTACTTGGCGTGTAAACATCAGGAGGGGAGGTGTGGGATGTTGAGGATAGCAAATGTTCAGAAAAATAGAAAAAAATTGCAAATTGCTCCTGGGATAAGATGTTTATTGTGCAGCGTATGGGATGAAGCTCTTGTGTAGACTTTCACTCTTGAAGCACAAGCACTAACCTGCAGTGAGTTGGCTACTGAGATTAATTACTTGGTCGACTTACTTTGTCTGGTGCAGCAGTTTCTGACTGTGTGACTTTCCTACCCTGCAGCGTTGGAATGGGGTTGCAAGTTTGATTTGCCAAGTTGCTCTGCCTTCTCCAAGGCCTACATTCAACCACATTTCTGCAATACATAATGTATTTTTAATTCACCATGTGGTTGTAGGTAGCAGTGCAGGATTGCTGGTGACCCTTCTGATTTCTCCCACTCCATTTTTGCTCTCCTGTTTTGCATTGCGCTGAATTGCTTCCGGCAAAGACCATCTGCCTTCTGCTTTTGTAAAGGTCTTAGCTTATTTTTCATATAGTTCATTAAAGATGTGTCAAAGGGTGGTCTGAGCTTGAGCCTTCACGTGTTGGGTTACAGACCTCAAGTTGATGGTCTTGGTTTTAGCAGAATTTGCATACGGTTTTGATTGAGCGTTGGCTGGTTTGTTTAAAATGGTGATGATTGTTTTACTTGAGACTGTATTGAACAGTCGCAGCTAGAAAAAGAGGTTAGGTCTGTAAAGAGGTATGTCTGGTTGGAGCAGGGCTCGGAGCTCCATATTTGTCCTTTCTCTTGCTCTGATGCAGAAGCTGCAGCCTTTCCTTTTGCCAGCGTGGATGCGCACGGTCAGATGGCTTCTTGGAGGTGTGTGATGGGAATGGTAATTGGGGACATGTAGGAGGTGGAAAATCCAGGATGCTTCAGGTTGAATGCTTAAACAGAATGCTCTGAACTTGCTGACCAGTCTAGGAGCCCAGTTAGTGAAATTCTAAGGATGCATGTGGGAGCTGTGGGAGTGCAGCAAAGGCACTGCACTCTCACTTCTGGCCCTTTCTGTAACTGGTGCAGAAAGGGGTGGCTTCCGAATTCTTGAGACCAACAGAGGGAACTGATGGAATTATTTGGGCTTCCTCCATGTTCTCTGCATGGCAGTTTTGTTGCAACTTTGGATTATGATAAGAGGAGGAATCAGAGCTGAATCTGACCCTTTTATTGGGGCATTTTGCATCTGGTGGAATGGCATCCCATAAGAAGAGTGTGGTTCAACTGAAAATGTTGCTAAAACTGTTGCAGGCTCCAGCACTGGAGGCAGGCAGTCACTGGACAGATGGCAGGCTTACTCAATGGTAAGACTTGCTGGTCGCCAGAGAGCCAAAAGTTGTGACTCTGTCTTCTGGAAAGCCAAGGCTTATAGGTAATTAAATAAGGGCTATTTGGTTTAGATTTTTTTTTGTGTGTGTATGAGATTAGAACTCTACAAGTATCCTGAAAATGCCAGCTTGACATCTGAAGTCTGCATTTATTACCAATCAGCAAATGTCATCGGTGGGAGCAATGCTGTACAGCACAGCACGTCGGGCTCACAAGCTTGCTTTCTCAAACTGCTCAGGTGATCGGTCAGTGGATTTCATTTTTTCCTTACTAAGGACTTTCCTGCTCCTCTGATGGACTTGCTGATTTCTGCAAAATTAGTGCTCATGAGAAGACCCTTTAATTCCTTGACCAGCTCGTGAGTCCTGCTCACAAGGGCATGGTTTGGAGCACAGCTGCCTTCTACCACAGCACAGCGTTTTCAGAAGCAATTGAACACATTTGCTGTTTAGGTTTCAGCATTGTTTGACTGTTTTGAAACATGAGCGTGGTTCTTTGGGTCTCTAATTAAATGGATGTGCATCTGTAAGGTGAGCCAGTTTCAAAAAATTGATTTTTTTCTGAATAACATTGAAGAGTTCATTTTGCCTTGCTCTTATTGGGTGCACTCTTAAGTCGTCGTTATGATACAAATCTCGGTTATCACAAGAAGGATTTGAAAGTAGGGCTTCCTATTGTGATACAAACCTCAATCACTACAAAAAAGTAGCTGGAACTAGGGCTGCTGCTTGTTCAGAGGGAGTTTGGATACAAGGACATGAAGCACACCAACCAAGCTGAGGTTTTATTGCAGCTACAGGGATGCTGTTGGCACTTCTAGGGCTGAGTTGAAGGGCACAGACTGTTGCATCTCAGTTTGCAGAGCGTTAAGAGTCTACGAGTTAATTTAAAGGCATTTTGAAACATTGAGGTTGTAACATGTTCACTGGTTTGCATGTGGTTACTGGTTTTGAGGGGCTGTGTGTGGCTGCTGCCCTCATATAAGCTCATAAGCTCTAAATAGGGACCGAGAACTGGGCCTTGTGGGCAGTTGGTTGGGTGGCCCTCAACCAGAAAGATGGTGGCAGTGAGGAGAGACCAGGCCGAGAGAAATGGCTGTGAGGGACTGAGCCTGGAAGTGCAGTGGAGCAGTTTTGGTTCTGCGTGCCAATAGGTTTTGGAGTTTCCTTTAGCTGCAGGATTCTGCTAGAGAGAGAATATGTGTGGATTTCTGTAATGACACAGCATGGGTATTTTCTTTGTTTTGCCATTTATTGGAGGTAACCTTTTTACCCATTTACTGGTCTTGCTTGTCGATCAGTAATTTGAAGGATAGATGCTACAGGCGGTGCAACTGCTAAGTTTGGCTCTGGGGAAGAGCTGGTTTTCTTTGCTCTGATTCTCAGCACAAAATTAAGTTTGGTTTTTGAATTTGTTAAGAAATTGATCCTTTTCAACATTTCTGAGTTGTATCTTCTGTCTGTGTTTCCTTTCAGAGGTCGCAGCAGTGGCAAAGGACCGCCTCAGCCCACAGTGAGTATTTTTTCCTTGTTGTTTCCTCTGTAGATACAAGGAAACAGCTTCTCTGGTGGCCTTTCTTAGCAATGTGAAAATGGCACATTGTGGAATAATCTAATTTTTTTTCCTTAAAATACCTCAATGAGTATTTTAGACTGAGATGTGCTTTTTTAAATGTAGAAAATCTCGCATTCATCTGAGTCTGTGATTCTATGATCTGAGTCTCCTGGGAGAATGGGGAGAGAAGGAACTCTTAGACATTTGAAACATGCCAATAAAAATCTTTCTTGTGATTATAGTTGCAAATACATGGATAAATTTTAACTTGGGAACAGATTCAAAAGCGTTGCCTCTCTGGAAACTCTCTGAACTGATTTCTTTAAACGGAGGACTGAAGGCAGGGAGACAACGCTTTGTTAAACAGAAGTAGCAATTGTGTTCAGCTTTACTACAAAATAGCTAATGTAATGTTATTGTAGCTAAGCCACTGTTACCCGTGTGTGTAACTTTAGTTATTCTCAAGGCCAATACACTGTTGCACCATGGATGTGACTTGGTTTGTAGGATATGTTGCGGAAGGTAAAGATCTGGGTCTTGATTCAGAAAACGGATCTTTGAACTGCACTAATCAAATATTTGCTAATTTGTTAGTGGCCTGTTTCTCAAGGATGACTAGTTCTAGGGAATGGGGCAGGAGTAGGAAGGGCTGAAAGGACTGCAGTTTACCTCTATAAGTGTATATTGAAGATAATGGGTCTCTTCAGTAAAAATAAAGAGGCTTTGAGGGAGAGCAGTGAAAAAGGTGATGTACAAGTAGGAAGTGTTAGGCCTTCTGTGTTCCTTACTGAGTGTTGAGCACAGGGGCATCCTTAAATATGTTGGTTTCTGGGTTCTGAAACTGCAGTGAGTGGCTTTTGGCCACTAGTTTTATAATAGGCTTTGTAGCTCTTTAGCAGTTCACAACTGGATGACTTCATCTCCTGTTAATGCATGTCATCAGGTCTGTTTACTTCAAAGATGTAGTTCAGGGAACATTTCTCCTTCAGCAACAGTTGAGGTGCCTTGTCCCTGTCCCCAGGGAGGGCTGCTAGGAGGGCTTCTCAATTGTGAGACTTGGTATGTGAGTTTTATCCACCCATTGATGGGATTGATATTGGGTTGAGGCACACTGTAAGGTTTCTCATGTTTTTAAGGGTGCTGTGATATTTAATTGATCAGAGAAAGGGTCCTCTGGACATCTGCTGGGACTTAAATTCAGTGTATACTGACCAAGTGAGGTTTTTTGACCAGTCTTTCTAGCAGCTGGTCTGTACTGCTGAGAGCTGACTTTGTTTTTATAGCATTGCCTTTCTGAATTACGAGTGTTTCCCATAAAAATGACAACTTTTTTGGTTTTTTTTCCAGATTTCTTTCGATGGCATCTATGCAAACATGAGAATGGTTCACATACTTACATCAGTTGTTGTAAGTCCTCATATTTGCAAGGCGTGTAAACAGTTTCTATAGTGACAGAGAATTGTTAAATATTACACTAATTGTAATATAATAGAGTGAATAATAAAGTTCAACAGTGGGCATCCTGTTCCAAGATTGAAATTCAAACAGTCATAGTAATAGCTATTGTGTATTTTTGGCTTGAAAAACTGCAAATTATATTTGGGATGGCAGATTTCTTACGCTCGCTGGTTGTATTTTGAATTTCATGTCTCCAGAGGCATTATGAATAAGTAATAAACTTATATACAGGCAGCAGAAGCCCTTCTCCCTTCAGGTTGTTAAGGGAACATGACAAAATTTGGTGACAGACTGTCCCCCAGCAGCTAGAATCTGGGTTAAAACTTTAACTTTACTTATGCCCATGCATATGCACGGATTTGTTTTTGCACAAAGACTTGTTTGCATGCATGCATAGCTAATCAAAAGTCTCATGTGTACCGAAAACACTTTCATGAGTATCTTTAATAAACTCTGGGACATACCCCAGTGTTTGTCTGTGTGGCACGCAGAGACGTGTTTGTAAATGGGCAGATGTTGAAAAAGTTTGGGTGAAAAAAAAAGATTTGACTGAAAACTGAGCTTTTTGGTTTCGTTTTTTTACCCATTGTGCTTCTGTAAATATGTATTTTTGAGAAAATCACTCATCTCATTTGTCAGGCTGACAGAGTGCTACACTTGCATTTTTCTTGCATTCTAGGGATCCAAATGTGAAGTACAGGTGAAAAATGGTGGTATATATGAAGGAGTTTTTAAAACCTACAGTCCTAAGGTAATTTTTTTTTTCCTTTTTGGCTCTTCCTTCTTTTGAAAGGTACAAATACTGTATAATTGATGCTTCATTAAATTGGAATATTTATGATCAGTTGTTCTGACCCATCCATGTTTAGGCTTACACATGCAGATTCATTTTTGCAAACCTCTGTAAATGTGTGCTTTTCCCAAGCATGTCAGTTACCAGTAGTCTATGGTGTATTCAATTAGGATATTCTTTTTATCTCTACTAGTGTGATTTAGTGCTTGATGCTGCTCATCGGAAAACTGCAGAATCCAGTTTGGGGCCAAAACGTGAAGACATACTAGAAAGTATTTTATTCAAGTCTTCAGATTTTGTTATGGTGCATTTTAAGGATATGGATACCAATTACGCAAGAAGAGGTATACATTTTTTAAGATTCTTAAAGTTATTTGTATTTTAAGATCATAAGTCAAGATTTCAAAAGTTTTATATAAATTTTTTTGATGCTTTTTATGTCTTTCAATGCCAAGGAGTGAAGCTGCGTGTTTGTAGATTTTCAGGTTGGTCAGCAATTGTCACTGGGAGCCAAGTGTTCATTGCTACACACATGCTTTATTCCCAGGTAGCAGCGACTTAAAGATGTATGGATTCATAGAAATTTAGAGAGATTTTTGCTCTTTTCATCTTGTATTTCCACGTGTGTGTGTTCTTGCCTGATTTAAGGCTGAAGGATAAGATGCTTGTTTCAAGGAATTTGCTTTTCCTCAAAGAAGGATGCATAATATCAGAGCAACAGTAGCATTGAAATGCAGATATGTTCCAGGTTCTGGATAGGATTTTGACTTTGAATTACACAAAAGCTGTCTTATAATGGATCTGCTATGAACATCTCTTTAATGTAAATGCAAACTGGATTCTCCATTACCCTGCCTTTCTAGATTTCTAGTGAGCAGATGGAATGAAAAATCTACTACTTCTAGGAGTAATTACTGAATGGCAGTTTTCTAGAAGAAAACGGCTGCTTTATGTTGAAGTCACTCAGTTTGCATTATGAGGTGGAATGTCTTTGCATCTAAATCTTTTAAGTAGCTGGAGAGGAGAGCTGAAATAAAACTGTACAGACAGAGTGAGATAAACTGGAAGGCTGCAGAACTTGATAACTCACAGTGGGTAAATTAATCTGCTTTCCATTTTGTCTCAACAACTTATTATCGTGAAACCACACTTGAAAGAGCAAGCAAGTCTCTGATCACACCTGCACGTGAGAGCAATGAAAGGCTTTCTGCTTCTGGGGAAGTTAAGTTAGCAAAGATTCAAAAGAATGAGTGTGTATGAACACACATGCAAAGAGGAACTGTGGGCGTTTTGTTCTTATAGAGGAACCCAGGTCTTGGTGATAGGGTCAGATAAGTGTGTGATCCACAGTAAAGACTGAATTTGAACTTCTAGGTGAGGGGATTGTGCTCCCTGCTATCTTTGCACTGAGTTGTTACCATCTGGTGCCCAGCTCCATTTGATGGTGCTGAGCTTCATACAAAACAAAGGCTATTAGCTTCTACAGACCCATGAAGAAGTATTTTAAAATAGCCAAAAGACACTGATGGGTAGGTAATTTCAGACAAGGCAGTATACTGTTTGGAGATGCTTCATTGGAAAGAAAGCTAGCTGTCACTTGAAAATGTAATCAAACAAAATGGCACTCCTCAGGCACTTGGTTGCTGCAGGAGAGGCTTGCTAGACCAGAGTTCATTGGGGGGGAGTGTATGTGTTTGGTTTCTCCCTCCTGTTCTCAGACAAATGCAAGACTTCTGAGGAGCCCTTGAAGTAAACTCACTTTCTTCAGAAGATACTGTGCTGTGTCTGGGGTCGTGTGAATGTTTATTCTGGCATTTGCTTCTATGTTGAGCTGGGGGGGCTTTGGCCAAATGGTGCTCCTTAGATTTTGAGTACAGATCTTCTGAGTTACCCTCAGACTTGAACAGCAGAGGTGTTTGCTTCGTTGTCTCTGCCTTTGTGTCAAAGTCAGAAAAGCAGACTGAAAGAGGAGTGGTAAAGAGCAATAGGTAGAAAGAAGGGGAATGGGATGGATTCTTCTTTCAGAAGGAGTGGAAAATACAGTTATCTCTGAAAAAAAAACATCCAAAGTAGTCTGCCAAGCACCTTTCATTGCTATCTTACTTGTGCAGCTTTGGGGCAACGAGCTGATAATTAATCCTGCAGCAGCATCAGTAGTGTGAGTACAGGGAAGGTAATGGCAGTATAAGCTGGAGGTGGGTGAAACCACTCTGTTCAGAAGCAACAGCCTTGAATTTGCCTATGCCAAGCATGGCATTGCACCTTAAGTTGGATCAGTGGAGAAAGTGTGGTGCCTACCTAGACTGTGGAAATTGAAAGTGTTGGGAGAGGGGGGAAAGTAGGGCTGCATAGATAAGAACTTTCTGACAACTTAAGCATCAAAAAATAAATCTATCCTTGCTACCTGAGCCCTTATTTGCAACTTTGTCAGTCTATCTAGACCTTTGTGCTTGAGTAGATTCCTGTCAGGCTTCAAAAGGAATCAAAAAGAATCATCTGAGGGTCACTCAGTGGAGTCGGGGCTTTCTGCAGTACCAGCAGATTGGCTAGTTAGATTATTGGGCCCATACAAATGGAATAGAAGGGCACATTTCTACAGAATAAGCTTCTAACAGCATTTCCTGTAGTCCTAAACACTGATGAGGCAGCTCTGCTGGTTTGCATATGATTCAAATTTGAGTAAGGCTTGAGTTGTCTTCTTGGCTCCTCTTTAAAGACAAGAACATTCAAGATCATAACTACTGTTAAAGTAATAGGCTTCTACAATGTTTTTATTGTTTTTTTGGCACAGTCACTACGCTCTGAGAAAAGTAATACAAATCCAATAAAAAAAAAGGCAAGAGAGAACTGGCTATTTAAGTTTTTCCTTGAATTAGCACTGAAAGGGGCATTCTTCCAGAGAAAGTGTTGGAAGGGGAATAGCAGGAGGCACATTGTGAACAAAGGAAGGAAATGTTCGCCCTGGAGAACTAGTGGTAACTGGTTCTAATGTTTTAAATCAGTAGTAAGTAGTTTCAACAGTAAACTCTTAGTTGTTTTGTAACATTTAAGCTGAAACATCAATTTTCTTTGAGCCATGCGAACTTGATCAAAGTTTGCAGTGTGCAATACAAACACCTTTGGCACCTAATGCACATTGGCTTAATGGCTTTTGAACTATGCTTAAATGCATATTTGTGCTCTTCCCCATGAGCACAAAACATGTTTGAGAAAACAAGCTTTTATAATGCCAAATTTAATCAAACCTGGACTCTTAATTGCTCCATTCTGGCAATCCTTTTTCTAAGTCATCTAATAGCACACACTTGAAGAATTTGCCCAAGCTGAGGCTTTTCTTAGAATGCGTATACTTGATTTGCTTCTGCTTCATGTGAATTTCTGTCGTGTAAAGTTGTCCTTGGGATTTTTTTTTTCCCAGTTAGCAGGCTGAGACAAGAAGTGAGGCCTTAACATAGGAAACTTCTTTGCTTGGAGACTTCATGCAAAGCGGGTTCAGAGGCATTGGGAGCTAGTGGGGGCTTACATACAGCTCACACTTTTTTATGGCCAGCTCTCATTTGATCATTTATTTGAGTTTTACCCATATACAAAATGAACTGGATATAAATTTGGCCGTGTCAAGGTGTCACGTGAAGTGCTCCTTCAACAGCTCAGAGATACGGGGCCCCAGCAAAGGGGAGTGTGAGCACGCAGTCGATATCTTGCCTGCTAACCCTCTGCCAGTTGGCACCCAGAGCAGCAGTTTGCTTCAGCTTCTACTTTCTTAATAATCTTAAGAGCAGTATCTTTGTTTTGGAAACAATGATTTGAAGAATTTGTGTGTTCTCAGTTGTGCTGCTCATCAGTTTTGTTCATGCCTTGTTTGTCTTCTTTTTAATCTTGGTGTCCCTCTGTGTCTTTCTGACTGTTTGTTCCAGGATAACAGTGAGCTGTGCCTTGAAGTACCTTTCTGCTACATTCAGACTGCTCATGAGACTGTACTGTGTGACTAGAAGTCTGCCTTTGTAGCTTGAATTCTTCCTAACTGATTTTTTTGAGCTGTAAAGGTTAGGCTGATGTTGCAGTCTCACTTGTATCCTAAAATGAAAGAAAGGTGAAGAGCAGAGGGACATCCTGTGCCCTGTGATATACTGGATTCTACTGGGAAACTTAGCATTGCTTGTACGAATCTTCCTCAGGCCTGTAACACTCATTATGCGGTGCAGTTTTTGTGTTGCCTTGTCCCACCAGTTCATCTGTATCACAGTTTTTGACAGCACTCTGCTGATGGTTTTTATGTGCTTTTTAAATGGGAAAGTTAGTGGGTTAAGTATGAGTCTTATTAAGCTACTATTTTATTTGCAGTATCTAGAATGCCAAAACGTTTTGTGTGGAGTTTTTTTTTCTGAAATTATTTAATATAAATTAATTAAACCCTCTGAGAATAAAGACATTACCTCCATCAGGTGCTGCCCTCAGTCCCCACGTCCGTGTCTTCTCACCTTGTTGGAGGAAGTTCCCCTCTCCCCCAGTGAAGCATCATGGAAGCAAATGTCACACAAATGACACAGGCAGCCTCCAACTTAAGTTTGGTGTAAAATGTCTGATCTGGGAGGATCAGGCATGAAGCAGTGAATTCTGGCAGTAGGCACAGAAGCAGCACTGGCTGGTCTAGATTATGGCAGTGTTGGCTATGGGGTGTTGATAAGGTGAATGTACAGCTTCCAGATACCAGTGCTTTATTTTTGCTTTCCAGTTGAGTGTGCTCTCGTTACTCCATCACTGTGGATTCAGATAGCACTTTGTTATTATGTAGTTCCCGTTTACATTTAAACATCTGTTCTTGTAGTGTATCTTAAAAGCTGTTTGCGTGAAGGGAAACTGAGATGTTTTCTGACAGATTGATATACCTTACAAATCTGAAGGCTGTCCAGACGGATTTTAGCAAAGCAAAATAGAGAAATATACTGGGATTGTGAATAGGGGGAGTATTGCTGAAGTTTTAACGTGGAAATCATCTTTGCAAGGTGAGAGATGTGTAATCAGCTTGAATGTGTCTGCAAAAGGGACTGAAAGAGTGTAGCTGTGCCTGAACTCAGACTTATAATGTGGAAAAAATCCACCTGTGTTTATATCTGATGTCTTCCATTTTTTTCTCTCTCCATATTTGTTTGTAGTTCCTTCAGAAACAGGTAATTTTTTTGGCAGTCACTCTGTCTCTGCATCTTGCCTTTCATAACGCTTCTGTTACCATAATATATAATGGAAGCTTAATCTCTTTGCTGGCGCATTTACAGCACTGTAAAACATGCATGTGTAACTTCACAGAATCATTTGGAATACCTTGCAGTCAGTCAATGACTTCTGTTCCCACCCTTGATTGTTACCTATCCTAAGCAGCTGGAATTGCAACCACTGAAAAGTTGCATCAGCACAATTATTCAGCACAACAATACCGTGGCTGTTTCAGAACAGTGTACCAATAACCCCAGAATGAGCCTGCTGGAGGCATCGGATGTAGTGAGAAGCTGAAATGATCTCACTTGGAAGTGTTAACCTTCAGCTGTGGAGGAATTATCGCAGCTCTGTTGGGGAACTGTGCCCCGAGGTCTCACCAGGTGGTTGATGCAGGTTTTTGCAGCTTCACACGAGCCCTAACAGTGGTTTCCCTCATTAGGGTGGCCTTCCTTCATTTGGCTTTCTTTTCGTCATTTTACTGATTCTTTTGTATTTGAAATGAATGCTTAGCTAATAGACATCTTTCCTTCTGTATGTCTTCTGTAACATTTTATTTCACATATGCTTATTAACAACGCTTAAATGCTGAATCGCTTCCCTGTTGTTTCTTTGGTCTCTTTGTATGAGTTGAGCATTTCATGAGACAGCCTGTCCTGTACCATACAGAGCTAAGCACAGTTCTGATAGAATGGCAATACATGGGGATAGATCATGGCAATATATGGGCAAAACTTGATTGTGAAATGGGCAAAACGGGGATAATAGGCTGTGTTGACAGTCTCTTAAGAAAAATCCTCAGTAATTGTTTAAACTCTGCAACACTGGTGGCCAACAAATCACTTCAGATGTTGTTAATTCTTTTCATGATGGCTTTCATGTTCATTTCTCCTCGTAGGATTTCGGATCTTGCCAAAAGTTAATTTAAGCCATACTCTTCCTATCTAGCACTGCCTGGTGGTTTGACCTCATCTTTTTTAAAGACCTGAAGTGTTTGCTTCTTAGTTTTCTTTAGAATTATAATGAGAAATTCTAGGCTGAAGGCACTCAGAGAAGCTTATTTTATTTTTAAAAATTCTTCTGTTTAAGTAATCTAAGAATTTGCAGACAGCTCTAAGATTCGGTTGCTTACAGAATAGAAAAGCTTGGCTTCCTTGATGAATGTTTTGTACTTTTTTTTCCCCCCTTTTACAGTACTTCAATATTGTAGTATTATTTCTTCAGCCATTTTCTTAGTCTGACTTGAATGAAACATGAACAAGTAAAAATACAAGCTTGTGATCTTTATCTTTTATAAAATTTTTTACAATTTGTATAAAAGATTGCATACCCTTAGTGCATTGGCTAATCAACAGCATATTTACTTTCGTATGTTGCTGAGAAAAAGAGTGTCTCTGAATCTTGCTGTGTGATGTGGGTAAGCTGCCACCTGAAAAAAGCTTGCAGGAAACAGCATTTCTCTGTTGCTGTCCCATTGAATGAGTACCCCAAGCTAATGGGTAATTGAGTTATACTGCAAAGGGAGTGCAGCTGTGTGCGTGCATGCTGGTGTGGTGAGTTGTGGAGACAGAAGGAACTCAGGAAATTGAGGGGAAGCTTGTATTCTGCTCATTTAAGGGATGGGATTGGGTACATTCATGCTTTTTTTTTTTTTTTTTTTTTTTTTTTGCTATTTGCATAATTTGTTAGCAGTTAGTTAAGCTCCCTGGACAACAAGCACACTGTAGAAATCTTGGATTTGCTGTAGGAATGGCACTCCCCAGGTAGTCCCATTCTTAGCAGAAACCATGCGTGCAGTTTGTGTATAACTTCTGGAAATAATTGCAAATAATTGTTGCTATTCTTTGGTACCTTGTCTCATACTTAAAGTTGCAAAAAAACCCACCCTGTGAATAGATTTATTTGAAGTTAGTCTGCACTTCCTGGTTTTTCTAAACATCAGCAGACAGCTCTCTGATGTAGTCTCAGGGAACACAGCAGCTACAAGAGGTGAATGCTGTTAATGTGTCTGCAATCCAGTTGTGTTTGGTTGTTCCTCAAAAAAATTGGTGAGCCAGTGTTTTCCTGTGCCTAATCAAACTGATTTCACCTCCATCCCTTCCCACTCCCTTCTAGATGCTTTTACTGATTCAGCCATCAGTGCTAAAGTAAATGGTGAGCACAAAGAAAAGGATCTTGAGCCGTGGGATGGAGGAGAGACCAGCGCTAACGAGGAGCTTGAGGCACTGGAGACAGATGTTGTAAGTAATGCTTTTTTGTTGGTTCTGGTGGTCTCTAGAAAGCAGGCTGCTTCTTTGGATGTGCCTTGCCACAAACATCCCTTAATTTTAATCTAGTAGTGGGGCTGAAGATGCTGGCCTATATCACTACACGTTCAGTCTTTGCTAGCGGCTGCCCCAACACTTTTAAAAAATTTGAGCAAGAATAGCTGGATTTCAAATGCCACTTTTGGCAAATATTGACAAATGGCAGCTGCTGGGGTAAGGAACTTGTTTGATTTGAGGACTGGCTGAAAAAGGAGCTTTTATTAAGAACTCCACATTCAGCAGCACACTGAAGTCGCTTATGTTTAATCAGAGCATTCCTGTCTGACGATCACTGCATTTGTGAATGATGGTGAAATTGTGCTTAGCTGTCTCGGAGCTAAGATGAAGGAAATTGATAGGAGACTGACCCATGGTTTAATAAGCACAGGTACAATCTCAGCAGATTATGCATCATTAGATGAAGAGTATGTTCTTAAATGAGCTTCTTTGTATATCATAGCAGTCAGCTTTTCCTCAACCATGCGTTCTTCTTAGCAAGGTATTGTGCTGCATTGTGTTAAAGGCAAGAATGGAGTCAAGTTATTGTGGAGAATATTAACTTTGTCTTGCTAGAACAGTTACCCTGTCAATTTTGGTGTATGTACTGTACAGCTGAGATTTGTTGGAATACATAATGCTGCCAGTGCTTTTATGAAACACTCAAAACATTAATCATCTGTGAAGGTTAAGTCTTGAGTGCTGTAATAGCATACTTCATAAAGTGGGGAAGTTGCCCTGATCACCAGGGGTCTTCTGCCTGCAGTGTGTGTCTCAGATAATTGCATTAATAGTGCTTTTGGGAAGTATCAGTGCTTGTCATAGCAAGGGATGCTCCTAACGTTCAGAACTGCATACTGCGTTGGCCAGTAACTAGTACAGAGTGGGCATGGTGCTTAAAGAACAGAAACCAACCAACCACAAAGCAAAAAAGAAACCTACCTGGCTTTTTAGGATCAAGTACATACATCTGATGAACAAAGACCCCTGAAATAAATCGTGGCTCTACTAACTTTCTGATATGAACAGTGAATTTGTAAGCCAAGACAAAAGAGCAAAAGAGACAAAAAAGGTTTGACTCCTGCCACCAGCCCTTCATTTTAAGGGAATGTGGTTCCAGTGACATTTTGAAAAACAAGCATTATTTTCTTCTAGTCCAATGGATGGGATCCCAATGACATGTTTCGTTACAATGAAGAAAATTATGGTGTAATATCAACATATGACAGCAGTTTATCTTCTTACACGTAAGTTCTGAAATATTTTCTTATTAGATTTATATTTAACGTTTTCCCTGATGTGACAAAACTTGTATTCTCACAATAATTTTATATACTTTCTAAGGTTTGGGATCAAATATCTGGAAAAAAAAAATAATGAATGAATAGTGCTTAAGAAACCTTGCCAGATTTCTGTGAATAGTTTATGTAGTAATCTGTATATATTCCCTTAAATGGGCACAGTTCATTCCCGTTGCAACATTTTCTGAATTTAGGCATGCAATAACGCTTAATTCTTAGAAAAACTTTTACAAGTGGAGTAAAAAATACCAAATTGTGGAACTATAATGTGTCTTTATGTAGCTGCCATATGCACAGTTTGTGTTTCACCCAGCAGAACAGTTGATTAAATCCTAATTTTATTGTGATTATTCCTAACGTAGGTATTGGAGTCTTGAAATGCTGCTGATATTTCGAGGGGGTTTTGTGCTCTGGGTAACTTATTTAGCAGACTTGTGCAAACCTAAAGTTTTAGTTACAGTATAATAACAACTTGAGTATAGAAGAAGTATGAAGTCTGCTGTGCTTTCTTTGGCAGCCTGGACCCATTCCCAGTAGTCTGCAGCTATAGCATTCACTGCAACTACAACACAAACCAGTTGCAGATGTTGAACAGCCATCGTGAAATGTCTTTATTTTCCCACTCTTTTTGCCCACAAAGTATTAAAACTTGGTTGTGAATGTCCAGGAATTGCAGTGATTATTTTTATTTTCTAATTTTTTGTCTGCACGTCTCTTGTTCAACGTTTTATTGTCACATTATAGATGTGTTTTAACAAAAGCTCAATTGGCGTTTGTCTGCATCCTAGGGAAGCTGTTCCTAGAGCAATGAAGTATACTGAAGTGCTCTTTGTACTTCTGAACTTTAGTCTGCGATCTTTCCGCTTTATGGTTATTAATGGACACAAATTAAGAACATGAAGGTGGCTTTTAATTGCTGGAGACAAATTCCATTATTTCCTAGCCAAGCAACTTGCTTTGCATTTTGCTGCTTTAGTTGGGAAACTTATTCTGATTTTCCAAGTGTACGATGAGCATGGTCCAGCTAAATGCTTACCTGTGCAATTGAAGGATTGTACAGGGTTTACTGTTCATTTTTTATCTTCCTAGAGCTTAGCAGTACCAGGTATAGTTTGTCAGTCTGCATAAAGGCACAAGTTCATGTTCTAGCAAGCAAGCTCCTTGGCTGTGTTGGTGGCTGCTGCGCTCACATGTATCTTATTTGTGAGGCCATGCTTTCTCTTTCATCCTCATAGCCACCATTGGTAATGGCAGCAGCTGGCCAAAAGTGTGTGTGAGGAGGGAGACTTCTGCTGCAGTAGCAGAGCTATGTGTTACAGTTTGGCAAAGCTACCTGCTTTCATAGCCTTGCCACCAAAACTTGAGTAATCTTGCATGTATTATTTCTTACTTGGGCTGTTTCTCCAACTACTTCCTTTGTTCTTTGTTTATATTATCCTAAATGAGTGCAGTACCTGTTATCTAATACCAAGCATTGCATGGTCGGAGTCTCAGCTCTGTGTAGCATGTTCTAAAGTAAAGTCAATGAAACAACCTTCAGAATTTAAAATTTGAACCAGAATCACAGAACAGTTATTTCATGAAACCTGACACAAAAATTAGAGCAGTGAAAAACAGCAATGGCAGATGGACAGAAGGCAGTGTCAGCTCAGTTGTGGTGTCATGTAGTTCATTATGTTAGTAATTCATTGCTCGTGTACTGAGTTCTTGTTTGGTGCCTTTCCCAAAAGGGCTGCATATGATTGTTGCATTGTGATATTACCTGATATTGTATAATGCGTAGAATGAATGGTTTTGAGGTTCCAGGACATGGAAAGTGAGTCTTGGGTTTCTGGTCCTGTGCTCTGAAGTACAGCATTCATCTTTTCTGCAGTTACTCATAACTGGAAGAACTGAAATTCTGTGGCTAGAATTATGGGAGGATTAAGTTTGTAACTCTTAACTTCAGTAGTGTTGGGACTCTTACATCTATTTGAATGTGTAAATTGCTAAACCAATTCAAATTTGGTCTCTTGAATTAGCTTCCTATCTAAATAATGGGCTAAGGCCTTTTTGTTGCTAATGTGCTCAGCCCTGTTAAAAGTTGGAGACTTTGCATAGCTTTAGGGACTTGGGAATCTGCATGTCCTAAGAAAAAGCTCTGCATCCTGACCTCAGTTCTCTAGGCAGGTAGACGGCACTGATTTTGTAAGTAATGCCAAACCAGTCCAGAAATATTGCTATAAATTCTTAAAAAAGCATAGCAAGTCTCCTGGCTTAAAAGCAGCTTGTGTGTTATTTTTTTTTAATTTTTAATATTTTGGTTTGCAATTTGTCCGTCTAGAATTAATGCTATATAATTTTGTAGGTTCTTTGTACTTCTGAATTCATTTCAGATGTTCTTTGCCTTCCATTGTCTTTCAGGGTGCCATTAGAAAGAGATAATTCAGAAGAGTTTTTGAAACGGGAAGCCAGAGCAACTCAATTAGCAGAGGAAATTGAATCAAGTGCCCAATACAAAGCTCGGGTTGCCTTGGAAAATGATGAAAGAACAGAAGAAGAAAAATATACTGCTGTTCAGAGAAATGCTAATGAGCGAGAAGGTCATGGTGTGAACACTAGGTACTTGCATACACTGTGAATAGTATTTTTATTTAAATGATGTACATATTTTGGTACAGTAGCAATTTACTCATTGAAACTGTGCTTTTTCAGCAGGGCTGATTAGGTTAGGAATCTTGTGTAAACAATCACTTGCTGGTTTTGGCACTTGTGCTGACCTGTACACCTCTAGTTGGCCCTGTGTTATCTGTAACGAAACAGACTTCTCCATTCTGATATTTCACTGTGGTGAATTCATACCAAATTACAGGAAAAGGCAGTGGTTTCAGCGTGTCATGGAGAATTTCAGGCCTTAGTACTAATGCATTCAGTGTCTGTGGGCTCTTAAGTAGTGGAAAGTACAGTGAGTATCAAAGGATAATTCATAGGGTGAATATTTGATCAACATCTGATTGTATTTTGAGCTTGTTTTGAGAAAGATAGGAAGTATCAGCAAAGAGTTCTTGAACTCGTTATTTTCCAGATCTTCCTCAATGCTGATAGAAATTTGCTGTGTTTCAGGGAAAGTAAGTACGTTCCACCTGGCGGGAGAAACAGGGATGTTCTGTCTTGGGGAAGTGGAAGACAAAATTCACCAAGGATGGGCCAGTCTGGATCAGGCCCACCAATTTCAAGGTCTGGATCCCACACTTCAGATTTCAGTCCTAACTCTGGAGCAGATCAAAGAGTAGTTAACGGAGGCAAGTATCTGAAGTTGAAATTAATGTGCCTTAGAAAAGTGCAATAAATTACCCAATTAATGTTGAAACTGCATGAGATGTGGTTTTAGTATTTATATTTAACAAGCTGCTTAGCATGCATCATTTAACACAGAGGTGGTGATTTTTCATCTGGGTATAAGGTATTGATAACAAAACATTCATTTGAATGCATCGTCTGTAGCTTTGCAGAGCAGCAGAGTGTCACCTGCTTTCTACCTTTGTCTTAGATGATGGTGCAGTCCGCAGCTTTAAAGATGAAAAATTGCTTTTTGAATTTTTTTGTGCTACTGCTTAGCTTTCTCTTGAGGAAAAGCAATACTGACATCTAGTGAAAGGGAGGTGGTGAACTGGAGGAGGCAAGTGCCTTCCTTCCTGGTGCTTGGATGAGTTCTGCTTCCTATTATAGAGGAGAAAGCAACTCGCTGGCTTTACCATCATGTGGGTGGAAAAACCATTGATGGGGAAACTAGGAAAAGTTATTACAGGAAAATCAGTCAAGTCTTCTCTCCAAATAGTTACTTGAGTGTTTTCTGCTGTATGCATAGGTAACATTTATGAATGGACATTGCCAGGCGCTGAATAGCAGAAATTGGTGGTTTATAAACTGAATACCAGTTTTTGGGAGATGGACTTTAGCAGTAGCCCACCTTTGAGGCACTGCTTCTATAAAAGTACTATTAAATGAGATTGCTGTGAATTAAAAATAATAGTAGTTAAAGAGAAAAAAAGCATAATGCTCAAGTGCCTCTATGTGGAGAGGAAGTCAGAGATATTTAAAGGTAAGTGAAACCTTCTTAAATAGAGTCAAATATAAAAAGGATGTACGACTGAGTCTTGCCCAAACAAGTTGAAATTTGTACTATCTGTGGTCTGTGCCATCCTATTACTTTGCTGAGTCAACATCATACACTTAGCATACTCAAAATGGCTTATAAATAAAACATATTTGATTTGGAAACAATGAACCCTATATCCTAGATTAAAATACCACATTAATACCACAGGTAACTGGTAGAGGCATAGATGTCAGGATTCAGACACTGAACACCGCTGTTTTTTGTAAAGATACAGTTCCTAGAATTGGTACTGCTCATCATTTGGTTTGCAAGTAGCAGTTTGTGCGTTCAGTCCTAGGCTGTACGAGAGCCTCTGGTAGCTGATGGAGGACCGATGCGTACTGTAGAACTTATACATGGTAGGCTAACAGATCAAACTTTACTGTCTATTCCTTAGTAGTATTTGTAGATCCTAATTAACCCTTTGGGGAGTTTGTGACGTTCAGATATTAAATTTGACCCAAAGCAGAGTCCATGATCTTACAGAGACTATTTTATTGGTTGCAGAAATAAATTAACCTACCCCCAAAGGGTTAAACGTGAGAAATCATTTTGTCATATTTTACTTTTTTTTTTCTGTTGACCTTTTTCCCCATAATTTTTCTTTAGTTTTTATACTTTCCTTCATATCATTTGTTCTGTCAGGTGTTCCCTGGCCATCGCCTTGCCCATCTCCTTCCTCTCGCCCACCTTCTCGCTACCAGTCAGGTCCCAACTCTCTTCCACCTCGGGCAGCCACCCCTACACGGCCGCCCTCCAGGCCCCCCTCGCGGCCCTCCAGGCCCCCGTCTCACCCCTCTGCTCATGGTTCTCCAGCTCCTGTCTCTACTATGCCTAAACGCATGTCTTCAGAAGGTACAATACCACAATTTGTTCATGTTTTTGTTTGTCTTTGTTTAACTCCTTTGTGAGTTTAATTACAAAATTGTTTTTCCTCTTCATTACTTAACCTATAATTTGTGTTTAACTTTAGTTTATCAGACTATTTCTATTAACCTTTTTATTTGAAGAGCTTTACAAAAACAAAATAAAGCTGTGAAATTTCCCAAGTTGGTATGAAATAAACTCAGCTTTGTAAACGCTGCTCAGTGTCTTAACCAACAACAACATGCAGGACCCGATGAGTTTAGAGAGCACTGTTAGGAATATCAAATTATAAAAAATACATGAAAACAGTTGTTTCACAAAAAGCAGTTTCAAATTTAACTAAAATGATTCAATCACCTTTTGTTTATTTTAAAAAAGAGAACACTATATTTAAACAAGTGCAGTGTGGAATGGGATAGGATAAGCTGCTTCAAAGATGAATCAGTAGAAAACATTAGGTCTAAGTGTGCACTGAGGCAGGAAAAGTCCCTGGTAGCCAAATGTATGCATGGAAACTTTGACACATGATCCTTGGTAACTGTATGCAGTAGAATCTGAACTAAATGTATTTGTACTCTGAATAAGGAAAAAATGTCCAAATTTTTAAGTGCACTAAAAAAAAAGCAAACAACCAAAAGCCTGTCCTGCACAGCACAGTCTGGCAATCCTGGAAAAATGTAAGGTGGCTACCTAAGCTCCCTGGAAACGTGCACTCTCTGCTATGATAGGCTCTGCTGGAGCCAGGTTAGAGAATTGTGCTCACTGAATCAGTAGCATGTTCTATGGCTTGCCTGATAAATGCTCAGCATGATCCGTAACCAAAAAGTGGACAGTAGCAAACATGTCTGCACAGTGTTCTACTGCCAGTTAAACTTATCAGTGTGGGATTTCTTTGAAGTAGCAAGATATAAAGAATCCGTGTACAAATTCAGTTACTTTTTGAGCACTTGTGATTGACTTGTCAGGCATGCAGTGAACTGCTTACTGCAACATGAGAATTGCTGGGAAGTGTATTCTGTAAAATATGTGCTTGTATATAAATTGGATTCAAGTGGGCTTTAGATTCATGATTAAAAAAGAGGCTGATGTTTAAAGTTTTATATAACCAGAAGAGGTACTTGGTATTTTAGAGCTTTATATAAATGAAACCAGGAAATTGCTACCTGTACTTCTGTTACTGATCTAAATGAAAAATGAACTGTCATCAGCCAGATTGTCTTATGCTCATCCACCATTTTTCCTTCTAGGGTATCAACATTTGAATCTGATCTTATAAAGAAAATGTTGTTAGGATGTAGAGACTGTATGGCTGCTCAGACTTGAGTATGACTTTTTTGTGGCAGCTGTATAAACTGTTCAGAATTACTGTATTCTCTTATGACTTCAGCTTCTGGTGTTAAACATGCATGACTGGAACCTTGGGATAACAATAACTTGTTTAGTTGCAATTTTGCTGACTTGTTAATGAATTGTGACCTGCTGCAGGCAATTCAGCCTCTGTGCAGAATGATCTGCTGGAATTCCCCACCAGCGTTGGTCAGCCAGGGTTGGCAGCTGCTCTGTAAATCAATGTTTGGCATCACTGACCACCTGACAAAAACAATGCAATCCTTTTTTTTTTTCCCTCTTGGAAATGTTTGACAGCTCAGAACTGTGATCATCCAGCAGGAGATGGACCACTAGTTTTTTTTTTTTGTCTTCTCTTGCTGTAAGCAATATTGGATGCTTGGATTCAAACTTTTAAATCTGGTAAAACTTCTAAATATCAATTAATATACTTTTTCTTAGTAAGGTGATGAGGATGCCGCTAGTCTGGCTGAACCAGTGGCTTGATCTTTTTGGTCTCACAGATCCCTGGTTCTAGTCTATGCCAGTGTGATTGCATTATTGTGAGTTACTAGGTTAAATCCACTTTTATAAACGGACAGTATACTTGAGTATGCTTTGTGATGGATGTCGAGTACTTATTGTGTGGGGTTGTCTTCTTTTTCTCAGGGCCTCCACGGATGTCTCCTAAGGCACAACGGCACCCTCGAGGTCACAGAGTCTCTACTGGTAGGGGTACAATTTCAAGTGGCTTAGAATTTGTATCTCATAATGCACCAGGGGAAGCATCTACTACTGCAGTGGCACGAGGCAGCCCTTCAGGTGGGACGTGGTCATCAGTTGTCAGTGGGGGTAGGTAAAGCTTGGCTTATTGCAGATGGCTTGCCAGGGGTATCTTAGAGTCTTAATGCTAAGCAGAGTGCTGCGTTTCTAGACAACCCAGGCTCTGAATACACTGGTCTGCTAACTTGGCTTGCTTAGATGAAGCTGGAGAAGGATGTTACCAGGTAGTTTAGTGAAACAACTGGTGAGTTGATCCTTAAAGTGTAATATTGTTAGAATTGCAGAGAGGACAGGTCAGTTGCTGTATGAAAGAAAGGAAAAATGTGGGAGTTGTTGAAAGAAATAACCTTCTGGCATGTTATTGAAGGAGATGAGAAAAAGTTAGATACTTTTCTACTGAATTTGGTTAGTGACAGCCTAGCTGGATTGTTATGGTTTAGAAAGGAGTGAGGCATTTGGGTAGAGGAAGGCTGGCATTACAAGAAAAGATGAAATAATACTCAAGTGAAGTTGGACGTACTTTTTTTCTTTAAAAAACTATGCAGATTCTAAGTGGTTGTGTTGTGTTTGTTGTAACTACTGTAGCAGTAGATAGAATCAATGTATTTTCTGAATCGGCTAACACTTTTTTTTTTTTTTTTTTTTTTCCATGTTTGGCTTTAAATGTAAAGCTCAGTCTTATGACAGCAACCCTGGTTTTGTAGTTGGGACAGTGTTCTGGTCAGTCGTCAGCAGCTGAGTGCTTTCTTGATTCCAGGTGCAAGTGAGCAACAGTTCAGAATCTGATACTTCTTAGTGGTGTTAGAATTGTAGAGAAGGGCGATGGGAAGGCATTTTTTAGGAAGCAGATATGACTTACTGCCTAACACATAGACAACCCATAGAACTGGTTGCCTTGTAGAAAAGTTCTAAACGCTTCTGTTCTGGCATTCTTTCCAATTCATCTTCCCTTCCTACACCGACTTTCTATATCAATGACATGCAAGTAGAACTGTTAAACAATTTACCTGTCTTTCTTCTTGCTCACTTGAAGTTTATGTATGAATGTATGACATAAAGGAACTAACTAGCCACTGTGGGATGAGCAGGAAGCAGGAGGTACAACTTACCTTTTAAAGAATACACAGCTTTCTTTGCTGCTTTAATGCAGGGACAGAAGTGGACCTCAGATTTTTCAATGAGATGTGCTGAGGTTTTTTGTCGTTTTTTTTTGGTTGGTTGGTTTTGGTTTTGGTTTTTGCAGCTGGCAAACCTCCAAAGGAGGGCACACTATAAAGTGGAAGGTGGTTGGCTGGTGTTTTTTTTCCCCCCCCAGCCTTTCAAAAAATGTTTCGTATTTGTGTGGAGATGCAACCACCTTTTTCTTTCCTGTCTGAAACTTTGTTAATGTGGGCTCTTGTACCACTGAGGGGCCAGAGACCACATTGCAGTTTCTTGGTGAATCTGCAGAGCAGTGATATTGTTAGGGGACAATCTGCAGGAAAATGGCACCATTTACCTGAAATGCTGCATTGTAAAGAACTAGGAGATGTACCTGAAAGGTAAACAGGTTTTCAGTCACTAGATAATGTTCCATTGAATATTTTAAAGCATGTTCTTAGTCATTTTAAAATTAAGCAAACTGCTGAGCAAATGAGGAAACTTATCCTATAACTGTTTTTTCCTGTTTGTTTCTAGTTCCAAGATTATCCCCTAAAACACACAGGCCTAGGTCCCCAAGGCAGAGCAGCACTCCTGCAGGACCAGCTCTGCCTTCTCCTCAGCCTGGTACTATTCCCACTGAATCTGTTGCCATGCCTGTTCCAGCTGCCTCTCCGACACCTGCCAGTCCTGCATCCAACAGAGCAGTTACCCCTTCCAATGAAGGTGAGTAACCCTCACTAGCTGGCAGATGCTTCCCTTGCCTCATCTCTGAAAATGAAAATGCCTTTACAAGATCAAAGCTGCTGTATTAAATGATGGGAAAAATTCTGACTGATGTGCTTGATTTTTATATGTCCTGAGTTCCCTTTTTCCCCACGATGATGACTTAAAAGTAAGGTTCAAAAGGCTTTTTAGTTAGACTGCATACTTAATTTCCCCTGCCCTTTATCAGGTATGGAAGTATGGGTGTTTGACCTAATTTAGAATATTTTTTTTAATGGTTTTTTTTTTTTTGCTGTTTTCTCATTTGAAGAAACTCAGATCACTAATTTCTTAGAATGTTACAAGCATAGTGAAAGAACAAACATTTCAAGAGCACAATCATAGAGATCTGACTCTCAAATCTTTGTAAAATTACATATGAAGAGCTTTTCTATCTGAAATAATTCCCTTTTGTTCTGAAGGGTTTTTTCACTAGCTGAGGATCTGTGTATGACTGGGAGGAGCAAGGTTTGGTTCACTTTTATTTGACTTAATAGCCATAGGATGGGCAAAGAGGAAGGATAACTCTCCAGACCCTAAAGAGCTAGCAGAAAATGTGTAACATAGAGATTTTCCTTTATAAGCTAAACATGGTTAAATCTCTCCTTTGTTCCCTTGTCATCTCTTTTTATTCAGTTTTAGTTGTGTATCAGAGAATAACTTTGACAACTTCTTTTCTAGCTAAAGATACCAGGCTTCAGGACCAGAGGCAAAATTCTGCAGCTGGAAACAAGGAGAATATAAAGCCAAGTGAGACTTCTCCTAGTTTTCCTAAACCTGAAAGCAAAGGTTGGTATCAAAAGCTTCCATAAGTACTTGAGTAATGTATAATTCTGAGCCCTAAACCTGCTATACTGACTAGTTTAATTAATGTTTTAAGGAAAACTTTGAGGCAATCTGTCTTGGGTGTTGTATAGGGAAAATCATGTCATGCAGTTCTAAAGTGACAGAGACCTACAGTTTTAAGTATTGCTCTTGACTCCTTTCATCTACTCAGAGTAGAGAGATATTCATGTGGATAGCGTGTTTTTTGGTGGTTTTTTTTTCCCTTCTTCCTCCTGGTCTGGATGGGGTTTTTACTTAGAGCTGTGCACACAATACTTCTGGTCATTGTGATCCACACAGGTTTTTTTTTTTAACTACACTTCTTCCTATTATGCCTTAATGTTGCCTTTTTCTCTGCAGTATTGCTTGTTACTGCATTTCTCATAAAAATCTTCTTGCACTGTGGAACTTGGTCAGCATTTCAGCTTTAACTGATATTTTTTAAATGCTGGCATGTTTTGCTTTGAGGGTTCTATTGCATGTTTCTTTGTGTTCATCTGGGTTCTGCAGTCCTTATACCTCAGGGCTTCTGTCTTAGTGTATGTCAGAACTATAGATGTGTCAGTTACATAATGCCATGCTCTTACAGACTATTTCTGTGTCCTCATACATGCAGATCATGGGATGATACCAAATTGCAGATAAAGTGATGTATCTATATTTAATTTCTAGATATGCAAGCATTGTCTTTTTGCAAATTTAGGAATGTGGTGGTTGTAGATAAAAACCTGCATTAGAGATGCTTGGACAACTCTGGTCTTGTCTTTGGCAGGTGTATCTCCAATTGTTTCTGAACATAGAAAACAGATTGATGATTTAAAGAAATTTAAGAATGACTTTAGGGTAAGTTTCTCTGTCCACTATCTTTAATGGTATCGTAGTTCTCATGCATCCAGATTACTTTAATGAGTTGAATACACTGCATATGTTAATGGGGAAACATTGCCTTAAAACTTGTGCTCAGTTTGTGGAAATGTCCATAAGAGCTCACACTGAATGTTATAAAATTCACTGCTAAGTCTTGCTTGTCTGATTGCTTAGTGCACAAGTATGCATATCAGCTTAAATACTGTATGCTGAAAATGCTGCTCAGAACCTGTGTGAGAGTTAGGTACAAAGAATTAACATGTTTCTGTTTAACATGTGCTGTGTGTGGAAAAGCTGCTTCAGAGTTTAATGGAGAGTTTAGCTGAGAAAAACTGGAGACAAACATCTGTGGTTCTACTGCATGTTTCCTGGTTGTAATGATTTACTAAATCAGGTCAGCTTTTCAAGAGTTACTGTTAAATGTCACGGAGGGGGCTGAGTCTAAGGCATGGTCTTAAGCTTTCCTGTCACTTCCTAATCAACATGTAGGTCAGACAACCTCTGAAAAGCTTCTTGCAGAGTGTAGGCTTAAAATGTTGTCAGTGTTCTTTTTTTTTTTCTACCAGAAATACGTGTTTGAAAAGGTCATTTCCAAATGGTTGAGGTCTATGGAACTGTACTGTACTCTGTGATGGTGTTAGGTTGTTGTTCCTAGTTTTGTGTATTAATTTAATGGACATATACCTTGGGTTCTTTTCCAGTTACAGTCAAGTTCCTCTTCAGATGCAGTGGATCAGCTGCTAAACAAAACCCGAGAAGGTGAAAAATCGAGAGATGTAGTTAAAGAAAAGACAGAACCAGCCCCTAAAGAACCTATCATAGAAACTGGCAGTAATACTAACTCTAATGGTGGCAGTAGCAAACCCAATAGTCCTAGTATTTCTCCATCAATAAGTAATAGTTCTGAGCAAAAGCGAGGGCCGGAGGTAACTTCACAAGGTGTACAGACATCTGGTCCAGGAAGCAAACAAGATAAAGAGGATAAAGAGGAGAAGAAGGATACTTCTGAGTGAGTAACTATGTCTTTTAGAATAAGCAAATCTGTTATTAGCATTTAATTGTTAGTACAAAAGCTATTATGAACATGTTATATCCTAATGTTTATATGACTGATGTAATTTGTCTCTTAATTGAGCAAAGGAAACAGCAGATGAGATGCCTGTGCTGAATGAAAACCGTCTTATGAGTCAGTGGTAGAGCTGCAAGCGTAGCTCTAGTCCTCTTGATGTCTGTTCTATGTCTAGATGATGAGTTAAGTGTTTTCCTGCCTCGTGTGAACTGAAGTATCAACAGCAGGAAAACTTCTTTGTGGAGAAGTGCAGTATGAGTAGCGTCAGTGAGAGTGGCTTTTTGTATGCTGTGTTGTTTGAGTTCTCAGAAATCTGACGCACAGATGGAAATGAAATATTTAATCTCTGTAGATTTTTAATCGTTAGGGAGTTCAACATATGTGCTGTAATGGAATAATGCTCAGTGATGTATTTTGCTGTTCTTTATGTTTAGGCAAGTTAGAAAATCAACACTGAATCCTAATGCAAAAGAATTCAACCCTCGATCTTTTGCTCAGGTAAGTTAATTGATAGTGTTTAACATTTGCTCAGAGGCAAACCTTTTACTTGAAGTACAGTCAAGCTAATCTTACATATGCATTGCTGAACTCTGTTTGTAGCCGAAGCCTTCTACTACACCAACCTCCCCTCGCCCACAAGCTCAACCAAGCCCTTCCATGGTGGGCCATCAGCAGCCAACTCCAGTGTACACTCAGCCTGTTTGTTTTGCACCAAATATGATGTACCCGGTTCCAGTGAGTCCAGGCGTGCAGGTAAAGTGCAGCACGTAATGTAAATTTGTTGACACTTTTCAGATGATTGTCAGCCAAAAGGGGAGAATTAGGACATCTAAGTATTACTCCCGTAAATATCATAGAATCATAGAATCACCAAGGTTGGAAAAGACCTAAAAGATCACCCAGTCCAACCGTTCACCTATTCCCAATAGCTCCTGGGAACAATTACATTGTTGTTCAGTTTTAGCTATGTAAATACTGACTTTCCCCCAGTGGCCTTTCAACCTGAGAGCTATAATAGTCTCAAACACTTGTAAATTCCAGCAGCTGTTACTTGCATTTACTGTTAATCTGCACAGACCTCCTCCCCCTTGCTCCCAGCACAGTACTGCTAACTTAAGTTTTAAGCAACTGGTTTTTTTTGTCCTTAGCTTCCAGCTGTGTCCCACTAATTTCTGCTTGTTGCAGAGATCACAGGGCTTTCAGACCTAACTGCTATAAAGTTGTCTCATTTAATACATTGCTTGCAGTAACAATACTAGCATTACTTGGCAGGTTATTGCAAACCATATGGTCTTGGTTGGTTGTACGTGCAGACTTAGTCACAGTAGTGAAAGAAAGCATAGGTTAGGCAGAGTTCACTAAACTGTATTTGAAATCTGGAATATTTTTTTTTCTCTCTTCCTCTTGCTCAAAATGGTTGCTGGTTATTAAAAAAAAATGTGGTTAACAGTCCTAACGTTGTGGTTAAAGGTTTTGGTAGTGGAGGAAGCAATCAATCTTGATGTAACTTTGCTCTCATAAAACACTCATTATGCTCAGAATGTGTTAATGAGTGATTCAGTTGTCAGCTTCAACAAGGTCACAAGAGTTCTTCTTGTTTGGAATAAAGGAGTTTGCAAGAAACTTCTGTGAGGCTTCAGTCTTATGTTTAACCTAAGGCATTACATTTGTATAAATAGTCTCTGAAAAGAGTTTGAAAACCAGGATATGGCAGGTCTTGAAACCAATTTCATGGTGGAAACTTATTACAGAGAGTTCTGATATGCCATGATGAATGTTGTGTTTGTTACCTGTGTCAGTAAAGTTTTAAGAAGAAAAATGGCTTCTAGTATTATGAGAGGTCATTGTATTTCTTTTTTATTTTTCGACTTAGAGTGAAAGGTCTGAAAGCCGTTCACCCCAAAACAGACACATACACATTTTTAAAAGGAATCTTTAGCTTAAACTCCTCTTCTGTTTCAGCCTTTGTATCCTATACCCATGACGCCCATGCCAGTGAACCAAGCCAAGACATATAGAGCAGGTAAAGGTGAGAATAATACTGCCTGTTTGGTTCTTAGTTTGCATGCAGCATGAACAAAATAACAAATGTTTGTGTATTTTCTAACCCATGTGCTTTTGTTTTCAAATTGAGATTTTAAATACTATTCTTAAGGAAGGTGAGTTAAATGGAAATAGTCGTTTCTAGGTAATGTAATTTGGCCAAATCCATTGTAAGTTTGAGTAACATGACATTTCTGCTTTTGGAATTTAATTTAAGAAACTGGAAAATGTCTCTGTTACTTGGAAAATTAGTGTAAGCTGTTTTTCCTCCTATTCCTCATAAATATTACAGATTTGTTTAAAAGGGAACTTGGTGTATTCTTTGTACCGATTTGCAGCAGAGCCCTGAGCGGTGCCTTAATGGAGTTTTTGTCAATGAGAAGAATCTGTTTTTTCAGAAAGAGTATAGTTATGCATCTGCAAATGACTTTTTCCTGGTTCCAGTTTGTTCTTTTGCATTCCCTCTGCAGCAGCTGGACTAACAATGCCATTATTTTAGAAGTGACACCTGTGTGTGGTGAGATGCACTCATCTCTTCAGTGCAGAGAGGGAGCAAAAGCCCACAGTGGTCTTATTTTTATAGCCCTGTTTCAGATATTGTTCTAATTTGACATAGTGCATGCTTTCTTGCAGCGTTGTACAGTGGTTCATGATGGTAGGTTCCAGTGCTGCAGATCAACTGCTGCTGTAGGAAATTATTTGAAAGAGCAGTTTAGAAGTAAACAGGTGGCTTTTTGAAAGCAGGGAAGACAAAAACCTGCGATGTATTTCTGCTTGAAAAGCACCAGCTTCTCTGTGATCTGACTAATGAAATGTTTTAGTTGCTAATGCTGATTGCTTTAATTAGAAGTGCTGATGGGTACTCCTGCCTTGCAAGGCCAGTCTCTGCTCTGCATTCCTTTCCAAAGTGTCAGTATTTCCTCTGTATCCGTTCATGGGTAGCCCTGAAGAACATAGCCCTGAAGAAGCTGCATGAGTTCAGTGCCTTTACCGTCTTCAAGTTGTGTTGTGTATTTACTTTTTTCATTTGCTGGTTTGCAGTGTAAACATAATCATTATTGAGTGAATTCACTGACATATCTTCAACATTTCCCTCTCCCTCTGCCTAAGAGGTCTGACAACGTTGCATTCTGCAGTGGAGTTTACAGGTGCTTGAGTTAGATCAGTTATTAGTTACATGCTCACTACAGCAAACTGGAGCTCACCCAAAGCTATCATGCCCTGTTACTTACTCCCACACTATGGCACGCTGCTTTCTTAATCTTTTCAACCCTCCAATTATTTCTATTCCTTTTCTTCCTATGGATTGTTTTGTCCCCTTCAGTGTAGACCATGACCTGAAAGTTCCTTTACGCTATCCTGAAGGATAGCACAGAGATTAAGAGATGCAAATACCTAAAATTGCAGCTGTGTGGAGACCTTTATTCTGCTCTCCTCAGCCGTGAGCATAAGCAGTGTTGAAACTCAGCTTTCCAGTTGATGGAGCAGTTGCTGAGTGGTTCCCGTAGAGGATAAATGAAGCCTTTTGAAGGGGGTAGGATCAACCTGAATTAATGTAGGTGTCCTGACATAACCCTTCTCTCTTGTTGTTGATTCTTGTCAGTCTCTTTCTCTCTTCACCTTTCTTTCTTCACAAAATAAACAGGTCTGAGTTTGTGGCTGTGTATATGTTTAAAAGACAGTGATGACAAATGCTTTTTGGAGGAACTCCTTTTTGTGTTGTTGCTTTCTAATAGAACTGTAATAAGGAGGTTAAAAATAAGAGCTGAGGAGCTTCCGTTTGGTAACAGTGGCACTGTAATATGAAAGCTTTCAGTAAAACTAGCATTTTTCATCCTGTATTTCTAATGTGTGGTGCTTTTTGCTTTGCAGTACCAAATATGCCACAGCAGCGGCAAGACCAACATCATCAGAGCACCATGATGCACCCTGCCTCAGCAGCAGGCCCTCCAATTGTAGCTACACCACCTGCTTATTCAACACAGTATGTTGCATATAGTCCCCAGCAGTTTCCTAATCAGCCTCTTGTGCAGCATGTGCCACACTACCAGTCGCAGGTAAGAGTCCTTTTGCTGTATGTGATATGGCATGACAGATAGACAAGGGATTCAGTCCCAAATACCATACTGTGTCTGATCTTAAGTCAGTCTGGAAGGTTTCTCTGTTCTGGAGCATATTTGGTATTGTAAAGTGCTTCAAAGCCTTTAGCAGTTTTAAGGTCAATTTAGAAGCTGTCATTTGTTGTTGATATTACCTTTTTTGAGTAATTCCTTTCAGGTCAGAGACAGGACATCTAGTTAAGCTCTGAAAATACAATTGTACTCTTAATGCAAAAGCTTTTAAATAAACATACTTAATTGGATAAATATGTGATCATGTACGTAAGCTTACGTAATTAGAGTGGCAGAAATTAGGCATGCCAGTGGTTTTTGTTGGCTTCTAATCCACTGCAGAAAACATCCTTATGTTCTTAGAACAACTGGGATAGGCGTGATAGTACAAAATTCTTGGTTTGCCCTCTGTTTTCAGTAAGGCCAAGCTATTGCTCTTTCTAAATACATAATCATTGTTTAGATCCGACTAGTTTCTTGTAATTATCTTAACTGCCTGTTTTTTCTTATTTCTGTTGAATGCAGCATCCTCATGTTTATAGCCCTGTAATACAGGGCAACGCTAGAATGATGGCACCACCAACTCATGCACAGCCTGGTTTAGTATCTTCTTCTGCAACACAGTATGGTGCGCATGAACAGACGCATGCTATGTATGGTAGGAAACGTTTTGTGTTATATGTAACTTTTTAAGCTCTTACGTTGTGCAGGGATATATTTAAATCTCGAGTTTCAAATATGGGTATCGCTCAAAATTACACCAGTAAATGTGGTTTATATATCATAAGATGATGAGCAAAGCATTGAAAACTGAGCCATCTGGTTAAAATGAAAGCTCGAGTGTGCTGATTTCAGTAGGATGCCAGTGACCAAGATGAAATTTCAAGCTGGGAGCTGCTAAAGAATATCTGCTGAAAGAAGTTTGTTCAAGTTCTCTTGATGCCCTTGACACAACATCCCTTGATTGTTTCTTGTTTATAAGTAGGACTGGTTTTATTGCAAGGCTGTGACCTCAGTTTCACAACTTGACTTTAGTTCTGACAACTAGTGAAATGCTGTCTTTATGATACTACTAGCATTATTAACAGTACAAACACTACTGTCTAAGCAAAATAAAACTTGTGTTGCTTACCTTTCTTTTTTGGTAAGTCAAGATTGAAGTATTTGAAACAACTCATGTATTGCTTTGACTTTGGTCTTCAGCATCACCAGATGAGCATATTTCACTTAGAGTGAAATGGCGAAAATGTGGGTTTCCTTGTTACAAACTATAATGTGAGAACTTCTAAAGCATTGCAAATGTATGATAAATCAATGCCCCTTTTGGAGGGAAAGCCTCACTGCAAAACATGGTATGGAAAGAGGTAGAATCAAGGTTGCTAGAAGGCTTGAAAATTGTCATAAATTGTCAAAACGACAGATGGTCTCTTGAAAACATGGCATTTCAATACTTGTTACAGCATCTGAGACTTTTATTGGGTCACGTATATTATTGACTTAGATTCTAATAAAAGATTTTCTGTACCTTTAGACATCTTTGTATGTTTTCCGGTGCTTAGTTTTACTCTAATACTGAATGGAATTCCATGATGTGTCATGAAAACTTATCAAGGCTAAAAATCTGAAATTTAGACTTGTTTAAATCAAAATTAATTTCACACTGTGTCTTACCCATCTGGAAACATCCTGTCAGATCTCTGCAGTGATATGGTAACGTAGTAAAGAAACAAAAATAATAGCAAGAAATCTTTTTTGCTATTTAAAAGAACACCTCAGCTCATTTGTAATAAAGTTGAACTGGGAAGCTACATGAAGAGCTTTAGTCTTTCTCTCACAGGTCCTTACTAAATGTATTACTTTGATCTTTTCAACTCTTGTGCTTGAGGTGTCCATGTAAACAGATCTTCTGTTTGCTTTCTCATTAGATTAAATAGAATTCTGATACAGTGAACGATCAAAGGCTTTCAGACCTTTATTGGTGAAAACTCTCCCCTCAAACCCTGATGAAAATAAAGCTAGACATGAGAGAATCTCAGAAGCTTTGTTCAGAATGGTTGCTTGTTACTTCCTAGCAATTTCCCACTGTGCACCATCCTTCTCTTCCATGAGCACTGGGTTCTACAGCATTGAAGTACAAGCCTTTTCCACTTGTTTGGCTCTGATAAGAAGTTTGCATAGTTTTTTCACTGAGATTCTAACTTACAACAGTTAGTTCTCATTTTGTATTGGTTTGTGTTGGCTTATCTGTTGTAGGTATTTGACCAGCTACCAATATGCACAACTAGGCTGGGTCAAAATTGAGAATTCTTTAATATTTGCTTCCACGTAATTCAAACAATACTTTTCCACCTAATTTACAGAAATTGCATGTCTTTGTGCTCTTTCAAGTGCCTACTGGTGACTCTTCCAAACATTCTCCCACCTTCCCAGTAAAAGATCAAGCACTTAAAATTCTTGTTTATAGAAAACATTCAGCCTGGTTGGATCCTGAACACCATATGAGACACTTTTTTTAAAAAAGACTGTTTGGTCTTGCCATGTGTAAATGTGTTTATTGCCTTGTGAACATGGGCTGACTCAAAGTTTACAGTTAGTTTACCCATGGAATGACTTCAGATATAGTGCATCACTCTCGATTCCCAAGTTTTTGCAAGGCTTTCATGTGTTACTCAAAGACCTTGCCTAGGCTGATGATATTTCCTGAAAATGTGTCCATCTATAAGATCACTGGCTTCCATTTATCAATACGTGACTGCTTGGAAGAAATGTAGAATTGCCTAAGGTAGTAGATGAATGCTGCTTATGGAGTGAAGTGCTGACAAGCAACTTGCTGGAATCGTTGCCTTCAGTTTGAGTGACAGGTAGTTTTGAATGGTAATATACAAAGGTGTTTATAACTTATGTTCTGTATTTTGGGGATCTTAAGCTTACCCATGGAATCTTTGAGCGAAATATACCACCACACACTGATTCTGAATCAAATTTGGTCCTCTTTTTGGAAGCAGTTTGAAAATCCAGAATAACAACTTCCTGAGAAACAGCCATTGCTGCTTTTGATTTCGGAGCGTTTGCTCAAGCAAGTTCTCACATTTCCCTTTGGCTCTTTAAAATAGCAGTCTGATCTATTTTTATTTTTATTCTCTGACTTCCCTCCCCGCCCCCCATTCATATCAGGATTCAGTGGGTTACAGTGTCCTTTTATCCTTCAAGGTTCTGGTGCTTCCTTTGAGATAATTCTTGCAAAATTCACTCCATTTTTTTCCTGTGTATGTGGTAGAAAGAAGATGTCTACAAGGACAGCTGCGCTGAGCCGTGGGGGTTGGGGCACTGCTTATGAGTTCTTAAGGTGTGAAATGTTTTCTGGTGAGCTCTGAAACTCCATCTTCTTCAATGGTTTGGGACAAGTGAATGCCTGTGGCAAGCAGCAGCTGCCTGGCAGTGAGGAGGAATGCTTGTTGGTCCTCACTGCCGTGAGATTGGTTTTTGTTTTCGTTCCTGTCTCAGGAAGTGAGTTCTCAGTTCCAAATACACAGTGACTTACACTTGTTTATCTGCACTTTTTCATTTTGAAGCAAAATATTTTTGTCTAATGGGATATTTCTGCACTTCTGGGATTTCTTTGCCAGTGCCTTGCTTGTGTTCCCAAACTGCTGCTGACAAGAGAAGCAGAGAAGCCGAGCAGCTCAGCTGTGTGCTCACCACAGGCCCATCTGAGCACAGAAAAGAAATGTGTAAATCCTTGAGCTTTCCCCCTCAGAACACTATGGGGAAGGCTCACACAGCCCTCTTTCATCTTGTCAGCCAGTCAGACTGTACAGATGGCTCTTACACATTTCAGCTCGTAAGTTCTGGAGACAAAAGCTTCCCTTAGCATGGGAAGTTGACATGTGAGTTCTGCAGGAGCAGAGCAGCACACTCTGATAGCTGCCCCACGCACACCCCATCACACTGACCCATCCTCACCCTGCACGTAGGTTTCAGGACACACACACCACCTTCCACCAAGTGTTGGCTCTGTATGGTCCGTATTGCTGCTCTGGTCAAGTTTGATGGCTCACAGCTTGTTCCTATGTTGCCCAAAGACACAGCTTGTCCCGTGGCATTGGCAGAAAATCTGGTTATCTAAGCTGAGGGTGGATGTATTTCTGTGTCAATTAATTGCTGTGTTACCATGTAGCTGAACTGTGTATGCTTGTAGAAACTGGAATTCTCTGAAAAACTTAACTTTTTTGTTTAGAAACAAAACAGAAACTTGTGTAAAACCAGACCTTGGTTTTGTACAGATGCATTTCCTGTTTTTTGTGCTGTCACTCCTGTCCCCATTCTCCCTTCCTCTTTCCCCTTCTGCATATGTTTTGCTGGTCTGGTATTGTCTCTAACTTTATCTGGTTTCTGTCTCAGCAGTAGAGTAAATTCTATTACCCTGATAGTACAATGGTGGATATAATGTAAGCTTCAAAGGATTCTCCAGGGACTAAGTGAACCAGTCACCAAAGGTGTCTTGGAACTGTTAAGAATGACAGTGAAACAGTTGAACAAACAAGGGGGGCAATTTATGATTTAATGTAATTACATTTTAACCTTCTTGTTACAGTGGATTGTAATAGATAATGAATTGACGTAAAGTTTATTTGTGTTAATGCTAAATTAAGAACTGAAGACCTCAGTATCACAGTGTAGAAGGAAGGCTTACCTGAGACTCGTGTTGTTTCGTCTCCACTCAGTTGTAAAACTAAATATCCAACCCTAATATCAACTAAGTAAATACAAATATCTGCATGATTCTATGGTCTTTAGAACAAAAAAAAGACACTGACCTTTCCAGAAGACGGGCAGCATGCACGCGGCAAGAGGCTAATTTACCTTTCTATTTCCCAAATTCAGCATGTCCCAAAATACCATACAGCAAGGAGACAGGCCCTTCTTTCTACTTTGCCAGTGAGTTGGGTTTTTTGTACTAATTTTGATTGTACAGAAAAGCACTATCTAAAGAACAGATGTTAAACGAATGGGACGTGTTGAGGGGAACAGGTTTCCTTGCACCAAACCAGTATGTAGAAAAGGCAGGGAAGTTCCTTTCAACAGAATAAGTGTTAAACAGATTTAAAATACCACAGGAGCATGGGTTTTATTGAGTTGTTTTGTTTGATAAATGTGTTTTAACTTCTGTACCCACTCTCTTCATCTGCAACCAGAAAAGCTGTCCACACGTGGCACTCATTTCCTTAGGTGAACTTTCTTGTTCCCTTTCTTCCATGGCCCAACTGGGATGCAAGACTTTGCAAGTTAATGAACTTCCTTAAAAGGAGGAGTGCCTCATCTCTTTAGAAGGCTGGAGCTCGAGCTCAGAGCCCCTGAGAGGAATTCGCTCAAGCTGCAGCCAGGATGAGGGACACTGTTTGCATCTCTGTGCTGTGCTGTCCCTGCTGGTGTTCTGGGCAAGCACTGAGTAAGAGAGTCCCTGACATCTAACGAGCAGTGCTTTGGTGTTCATCACAGAGCCCCAAGGAAGATGTTTGGGGTGGTTGGACTGGATGGGGTGGGCTGGAGCTGTCAGCTGGGACCTGGGGAAGGGAACTGCAGCTTCAAGGTACTGTCAGACTTGCTCCTGTACTGCACACACTGTCTTGTGTGGCCAGCTGCAGCCCATGCCAGGCACTCTTCTTTCTATTTTTGCTTTTTTTTTTAGATAACCTGATACATAAAAGATGTGAGAAATACCACTTTTCTCCAAAAATCTCTTCTAGAGCAGCTATCCTGTGTGTCCCTTGTACAGAACTGGTTTTACCTAAGCTAGTCTTGTGAGATGCTGACCTGTACTCTTTTATACATATTGATTTGGTGCATGGAAATAATTTTAAGAAGCTCGTTCCTTTAGTGGATAATCTTTTAAGGAAGTCCACTATGCCTATGTGAAATGACTTCTGTAAATGTTGATATTCCAAAAGAAACATTGCTATTGCTTTGCTTCCTACCATTCAGGTCTTTTAAATGTAGTTATCCTCACCATCTTACTGGATCTGGCAATAGTTTTGAAGTTTGTTCGCTGGTCAGTTCTTGAAAATAGGGTTCAGGGCATCTTTGGATGATGGCCACCATTGGCAGCACTGAGATTCCTACCAGGGGAATAAGAAATTACGTAATATGGTTTCTACATCTGGGAGTTCTGCTTGGTTGCTGCTACTCTACCTCTTGATTTCAGCTCCTTTGCTGGGTTTGGTAGCTGGCTTTGACATGGATTGCACTTCTGTAGAGCTGAATTCAGTGATTAAATGCATCTGATATTTGTGCTCTCCTCACTGCTGCCCAACTTACCTTCGCTGTGTGTATCTCCAGGTTAGTTCAGTTACGTATCTCTCCTGCTGGGAAACAATCAAAAAGATGCAGCAGGTTTCCTCAAGGAGCATTTCTTGGGGAGAGAAACGTAGGGCACAAAGGTGAGAAGCAGTGTGTTTGTGCTAGAAGGGAGGCAGCAAGGGGATCTGTGGAGCTGTTTTGTCCTTGCCTGGGGCTTTCCTGGTGCTTTCTTGGTTACTAGATGGCCAATTGAAAAATCTACGAAGTTCTGACATGGGAAAATGTTGGATGATCTGTTATTTGTTGGTGTTCTTTTTGGTTTTTTTCGCCCTCCTGTCTTGTCTGGTTTGTAGTGAGCTGTTTTGATGAATAGGGAGAAATTTGTTAAAAAAGCTGTTGAACTTGCTTTAGTTGTGGCTTTGTAGGTGAATTTCTGGAGACCATTTTGCAAGAGGCTCGCTGAGTTGCTTCAGAGATTTCAGTGGCTTGTCATAAGCTGTTAATTGCAGCAGCTACGCGTGGAAACCCTTCTACATTCCTAGAGCTAAAATTTGACCTCTAGTTTGAGGTAATGTAGATCAGTGCACCTATTTCAGACTTGCTGCCACTCTTCCTGAACCACTTCTGATTTGTGTCCAGGATTTAGATAAGTGTGCAAACATCTTCTTTTGAAATGCACTTTTAATATTAATATTGCTATTAAAACATAATTTGCAGCAGCATCTCTGCTCAATTTAAGTGAACTTGTAGAGATATTATAGTGAAGACAGAACAGGAGAGGAGAAGCTGGGGAAATTACAATTCTAATAACAGAATTTTTGTTCTGCATAGCTATGGCTGAGAGACTCTTGGTGTGTTATGGGAGCTGATGGTATGACACTTCCCCACCCTTCCCTATTTTGGGGGCACAATTCTTCAGTTTCACTGTTCTTCTGTGAGTGAAATTTCTCCTTGTGAACTTTGATTGTGTGATGTATCTGTATCAGAATAACTGTTTGTTATTCTCTGGGCCACAGAGAAATGAAAGATGAATTGCACTAATGGTTTCAGGGAGTACCACGTTATTTTGGGGCTCTTAACAGGCAGTGTGGCAGGATGTGGGAAGCCTTGAATATCTTATGACTTGGCATTAATTTCCATGTATATTCAAAAAGCTCTTGAATGGAGCAGAAGGTAACTTAGAGGAAGAAGACGTGCCAGCTCTGCGGCCAAGGTGGTGGAATGAGAGCTGGGGAAGGCAGATCTTTGGTAGCCTGCCCTTTGGCAACAAGTGGATCCCACTGTGAGCTTATTACTTTGACAGAGGTAATAACATCTGGCCTTCTTCAGAGTGTTGTATAATAACGAGGTTGAGAAAATTTTCCTGCTGTAGGAAACTGTTAGTTTCATACTGTAAAAATAATCTTGGTTTCCGTTGTTCGTTTTGGTGTAGTGTTTGTAAGGGGGAGTGGTGTTTGAAAGCTGTCCAAATCTGAAAGTGGTAGGGATGCTGCTGCAAAATAAATTTTAGTAGTGATATGAGAAACAGTAACTTCTCTTGCTGCTGATGCTTTTGGAAGTGTAACTAAGTGCTCTGTGTGGCAGAAGATAATGTGGTTTTTGCTACGTGTGTCGTGCATGAGTACACTTCAGTGGAAGAACTCAGGGTTACAAGTGCATATGGAGTTCACCTGCATTAATGCCTGAAACGCTGTGGTGCGCATCATTGTGAGACCGCTTGCTAGGGAAGGTTTAGTAGAGCTTTCAAGACAGCAGGGTGAGATTAAGTTAAATATGGTGAGCAGTTCCTTTGTAAAGGAGAGACCTCCGTAATGGCCTGCACAGGGGAGAAACGTTTCCGTTTGACAAGAAGATGCTGTATGCTTATATACTGTTAAGTCTCAGTTTTCTAGGAGTGGTGTTTGCCGCTTTACAGCAAACCCAACTGCAGGAAAAGGAGTGTTTGCAGAGGGTAATTGTGTGTCAAGCACAGCTTGATTGGTTGCTGTCTGAGACGGGCTTTTGTTCTATAGTGTTGTGCTTTCAGATGCAGCTATGTTTTCATGTTGTTTCTCCTCCCATCTTGTCTTTTGTCCTTTCTATATATTCAAGCAGTTCTGTGTGTTCATGAGCATAGAGCCCAGCACAGTGAAACTCCTTAGAAGCTGCAGCAAGCAGTTGCCTGCAGAAATAAGACCCTGTATTTCTGTAGCAGGGGGAGACGGTTGCAACACAGCAGCTGCACTTGGAGTTACACCTTGTGCTCTGCTTTCTGGTTTTAGTTACTAAGGCAAGAAAATGCTACCACAACACTACCTTGTAAAAAAAAAAAAAAAAGCCCTGACAAATAAACAAAACCACTTCAAATTCTCATGCAATACAAAAATACAAAACCCCTGAAAGAAGCTGTCACCCAGCAGTGAGCAGTGTGATTAGCTTTGGTCAGAAAGACAGCACGTACCAGAACAAAGGAGGAGCAGTTGCAGGGAGCAGATTCAGAGAAGTTGTTGTTTGCTTTGGTTGTTTCTCTTCCAGCACCATTGTCAGCAAAGCTATCCACAGTCCTGACAAGCTGTAGAACTGGAAGGAGGAGTGCACGTGTTCACGTGCAGAAGTGTAGCTGCAAGCTGCGGAGAGGTTGTGGCACAAGATCTAAAAGCAGCGGAGGGAATAGGCAGCAGTTTCATTTTTTAAGGTCTTACTTTCCAGTTGTGCACTTGTTGTTTGTAGGAAGACTTGCTGTTATTATGGCTTTTCATGGTTTCTTTGATTCCCTTAGATTAAAAAAAGTAAAAAGGGGAGGAAGGGAGGGCAACGTAGTGTGGCCCTTTTTGAAGTAGAACTGGGCAGGCCTTCTTGGAAAGGATCTTGTTGATATTAGCTTGCTGTTGGGACACTGGTATGGCTGTAGAAACAGATGTGGTTCCACTTGTGTGAGTTTCATATTGCTATGTTTTTTTCCCTTTTTTGGAGATTCTTACCTTATTTGCTACTGTTTCAAGGAATTAAGAATTTCATGGTAGTGTTGAAAAGCTCACGTAATGGTGGTGATCCAGAAAACTCTGTAATCGGCCTTGAGGGGAGGGAGAGAGACATTATTCTAGTGCAAGACGCTGACTGCTGCAAAAATTCCTCTGCTCTGATGTTTATACTGTGTGTCCCTGTAGCTCTTAAGCATACATGCACTGTATATGCTTTACACGGACTGTACTGTGAGCAATTTCCAGAAGAGTAGCATGGTGAGGTTAGCCAGGTATAAGGCCAAATAATTTTTTGGATGGTGGAAATAAAAATGGCTTGTAACAGCTTTTTAAAGAGCATTTCAGGAAAAACTAAATTGTATAGATAAATTTGATATCTCAAACCAGTCTATTTGACAAAACAAAGATGAAATACTGCTTTTCTCATATGTAGTATCTGTTGCATTGTCAAACTAGGGAAGATGAACTGTCTAATTATGGTTATTTATAGACTGCTCTGCAAAATCTACATGAACGCAAGGTAAGATACTCAGCTATTTGCAAGATAAATATTTATTTTAGAAGGGGGAGGGAGTATTTTTACAGTATGATAGAGATATAACGAAATCTTCAAGTGCAGATGGTGACTTGATGAAATGTATATTCCATGTCTGTTGTTAAATATTTGTCTTTTTCATCCTAGTTTCCACTGGCTCACTTGCTCAGCAGTATGCCCACCCTAATGCTACCCTGCATCCGCACCCTCCGCATCCTCAGCCTTCGGCTACGCCAACTGGCCAGCAGCAAAGCCAACATGCTGGAAGCCACCCTGCTCCTAGCCCCGTGCAGGTAACATCATAAGGGAATGAATGTCTTTAAATTGCTTTTAAAACACTCTACTGGAAGGAATTGCATTGATTTGTGACTTTACATTGATCTGTTGATTCCTTGAGAGGAAGAATGGTGGGGGAGGTTGCCCAAACCACCTGCTCATGATAAATCTCACGCAGGAACTGTCCAGCTTTCCATGTTTTCTAGAAGTGAAGATATATCATCTCATTCTTCTCTACTTGTAGCAGCCAAATGTGGTAGACTCATAATTTCTAGAGTAAGCAGGGAGGAAAACTTGTGTCAATCCCTTTTCCTCAGTAAGTGCCAACATGAGTCTGACCATGCATTTCTCCATCTCCACAAGGGATGAGGTGTAGCTCGTTTCCATGTTTTGATTAAAGGAGACTCATAATTTTGTTGCAGCTTAATGTTGAAAGTATCAGATTAATGCTGAGGATTTTTCTCCAAGGCAAGCAGCTAAAAGCAAAATAGTACTTGTGATAATGCTGCATGCCATAGCTTCCTACTGGTGATGACTTTGAGCTGCTTTCATTCCGGTTAGGAAGTACATCCAACCCTGAGGCTGCAGGGTCTCTTTGTTTTTGCCTGGCAGTGTAGGTTCTGGTGAGCACATCCATTTTCCAGGCTCCTCACACAGCTGTAGTGCGAGGGGAAGATGAGCCTGGTGCAATTGCAGTGAGTTTTCTGGTGACCACAGGTATGGGAATCCTTAGATTTGTGACTTAAAAGATGGACAATGGGGAGCAGTTTTGCAAACTTTTTTTATTCTGGAAAGTAACGTAAACATCTCTCATTTCTAGACCATAACCTAACTCTCACTGATTTACTGTCTCTTTTTTTTATTTTTTATTTTATTTTCCAGCATCATCAGCACCAGGCTGCTCAGGCACTCCACCTGGCAAACCCACAACAGCAGTCGGCAATTTACCACGCAGGTCTAGCTCCAACCCCACCTTCCATGACGCCAGGCTCCAATACGCAGTCTCCACAAAATAGTTTTCCTACAGCACAACAAACAGTCTTCACCATTCATCCCTCCCATGTTCAACCTGCATATACCAATCCGCCACACATGGCCCATGTCCCCCAGGTAAACACAGTTTAACAACCTTCAAGACTAAATGTCTTAATGCCACAAAGATAGGACAGTCGGGCCTGCTGAAGTGATTTCCATTCTGTCACCTCTCAGCACAAACTACCTGTTGTGTTATGTAGGTTTCTGTTTGTACATTGCCTTTCTTCTAGAATTTTACAAGATATTTGGACCTCAGCTTCCAATACCCAGTGCATCTACAACTGTAGTTTAATAAAGACATCTTAAGCTGGCACTGCAACTGAAGGAAATTGAGCTCTCTTCCCAGTTCCCAATTCCCATTCTTGTCCTGCCCCAACCCCCCCCCCTTTCTGCTCACAGAACTGTTTGGCCATGCAGCAAACCAGACTGGGGACTTGATTCAACTGAAGTGTGCCTCCCCTCCCCCTATTTTAGGCTATTTCTCAGTCAAATCAGTTCACTAATCGGGTTCACTGCATGATCACAGGAAGAGCTGGCATAGAGAAAGGTTGGAGACGAGAGCTGGGTGGAAGAAAGCTGAATTGCTGCTTTTGGTGGCAGTTGTAGGCTTTGTGTTGTAGCCAAATTTGTACAAATACATTCAGTAAAGGATGATACAAATGGTTACTGGGCAGTAGCAAGGCTGCACTGCAGTGGGAGATTGAGATTTAGTTCAGATGATTTGCAGGACAATCCTTGCTAAAAGAGAAAACTACGTGCGTGTGTGTGTCTGGTTCTAGGCAGACTGCGTGTGCAGGAGATCCCCGATGGTTGTTGGGCAACTTAATGACAGTCTTTGCTACAGGATCAGAAACCCACTTCTCTTAACTGGTCTCTTGTGGTCAACTCACTGAAAAAAAGGATTTGGGGAAGAGAAGCACATGACTGATTAATCAAGAGCTCTGCGTAATGCAGCGCTGCAAAGATTTTCTGATGTTTACTAAATCTCATGGATTTAGTAAGCTTTGTCAAGGAGCAGACAATTAATCAGTAATTTGCCTGCACAACTCCTTCAGATCAAGTTGCCTGGCTTATTCCTTCCATACAGGCTAACAGAAGTTGAGATGTCATGACCTAACTGCAGGTAGGGAGGGTAGTCAAGTAGGACCCTGGTCCCATCCTGAATTCTGGTAAAATCTTCTGGGACAGTTAGTTTAGCAAATTAATTGTTTCTTTTCTTTTAAGAATTGTTTTACTGATGTTGAGTTTATAACTTTTTAGTTCTGCTAAGCTTTTTTCTTTTTGCATTGTGGGAGGATAAAGAGAGGATGCCCAAATGTGACTACTGCTATTGTGGCACCTTGCCACGTCCTCCCAGGCTGATTTCTGCCGGAAACAGATACTTGGCTTATGTGAGCTATTGCTCTGCTCTGGTGTGGTGGCACTGGTGTGAATGCCTAGGTCTAAGAGCTTCTTGAGATGCCTAGAGATACCACCTGCAGCTCTTTAGAAGGGTCTTCTTGGAAGCTTGGGGGTGAGTGGCATGCTCAGTGCTGTGCCTTGAAACGTGTAACACGTTTGTTTCAAAGGCAACTTAAAGATGAGAGCGTACAGGAGTTGTGCTGTACACATCGTGGCCAGACCTGTGCCTGCGCTGCAGGATGTGGCCATTGTCTTCCTTTTGTGTGCCAAGCACTTCGTAAGCAAACCTTGCTAAAGCAAATCAGATGCAAGTTTTAGCCAGAACTGACTGCTTAGTCAGGATTTTTAGCAATTGCAGGCAAAGCCTGCTTTACCCTTGATTTTCAACGTACGCAGTCTTTTCTGCTGTAATTTTTTAGGGTGAAAATTACGATCTGTAATCCAAGATATTTATACCAGACTAACTGACTTTGAAATGAAGTAGTTCCCTCAAAAAAAAAAAAAAAAAAAAAATCTCTGATGAAGGAATAACTACAGCTCTGTAAGAAGTTTTAAATGTGTGTAATTATTCCATTGTGGGGAAACTAATCACTGGATTTAATAGTTTCTCAGCAGTGCTATTTCCAACTGCTGAACGCCATTGTGAAATATGTAGTAGGAGTTTCAGTTAGGCAAACACAGGGGATCAGTTGAATTTCCCTTCAGGTTCTCAGATGACTCAAGCTGTTAGACATATCTCACTTGAGAAGCAGTACTTGAAAATTCATTACAATGTACTGTCAGCTGCCAATTTGCAAAGTGTTTGAGCCACAGCGAATTTTTTTATCCGGTGTGTGTCTGCATTGAATCCAGCTGCTATATGAATAGCTGCTTTATAGTTACGGCTGCTGTAATAGCATGTTTGTCAAAGTGAAAATGGTGCCCATCCTGAAAGGTGTTTTTGTTTCACAGCCTTATCTTCTAAGCCCTTTTTAGTGCAAGAATGAGATTGGAATTGCAGTTCCTGCCTTTAAAGGCTTCTTGAGCGCTATTAATACAGTGCAAGTCTGATAAAGAGTTTGAGGAATGTCTGTGATGAGTCGAATAACCCTTTTGTCTTTAAGAAATAAAATTGTAGCCACTACCTGCTATCTGTCTTTACTGGCCTGTGAAAGTCGTGAGGCTGCGATTGCTGCACCGTAGCACCCTGACAGTGGGATCCGGTAGAAGGACAAAGCAAGCCTTAGATGCAAATAATTTTTGTTTTCCGAGACAAACTGACTGAAAGCTCTAGGGATTCCTTAATGTGTTGTGCTTTTAAGAAACCAGTGTTTACTTGTTTTTCAAAACAACTGACAATCTCTAGAGTCATGAGCCACTCTGAGCAAAAGAAGTCAACTGACAAGTTACTGAACTGGTTTGCCAGAAGGTGATCAGCCATAATGAAGATTAATCTCCTTTTTTCTGCTGAGACTTAATTATGATTGCTTAGATTACATGAGGACCTTAACTGTGATGAGCTTAACTGGAAACAGAACAAAGCTGACCTAACAGCATCAAGGGATGAAATCACTCATCTTAGAATGACTGCACAGATGAAAGATAGCGTGGGCACAGGTCACTCGAGAGCGTTCCTAGGGCAGGGAGCCATGAAAGAATGTGGAGCTGTGTAATGAGAAGGGAGCAAGTGATGCCAGAGCTCCAGAGCGTGAGGTTCCTATCTGCACCCAGTGCGTTCTCTGCATAGGAAGCGCTTTGATCTTGGTTACTAACAATAATGTTTTGAAGATTTGTTGCTGAGGTTTAAAAGAGATATATATCCCTCTGTTTAATGCTAGCGGTCTCTCCCAGTGTGCACTGTCCAAATTATTGCTGAAATTCAGAATGTGACTCGGAGCCAGCAGTAAGGATTTGAGCCTTTTTAAAAGTTATTACTTTAGTTGTTATTATCTTTTTTTTAATCCCTTTGTAGCTAATCTAGTTAAAATGGAGTAAATCTCTGGATTTACTGGTAGAGCTGGAAAAAACTCGCTAGTCATGTGGCCAGGAGAGATGCCTCCTTGTGACCATTATACTAAAGAGCTCTTTGTTTCAGGCTCATGTACAGTCAGGAATGGTTCCTTCTCACCCAACTGCCCATGCTCCAATGATGCTAATGACGACACAGCCACCTGGTGGTCCCCAAGCCGCCATCGCTCAAAGTGCACTACAGCCCATTCCAGTCTCGACAACAACACATTTCCCCTATATGACGCACCCTTCAGGTGAGGAGTGTGTGCCCGGGAGACCTGCACCGTAACTGAGCCAGGTCACAGTAGCGAGGAGAACTGTTACGAACCAGATTTGGGGAAAAGAATAACAAAAAAAAAAAAAAAAAAACCATCAGAAAACAAATGGAAGATGTCCTTTCTAGATGGCGGGCTGCTGATGGCAAACTGTTTGTGCATTTAGCGTTTGTACGTTGCCAGCCCAAATACAAGCCTAGCTAAGCATGCCAGATTTAGCTAATGTAGCAAAGACCTTGTTTCTGTGTAGCTGAAGTACAGAAGTGGATAACTGTGCAGACACTGACACGGTGGGGCTGTGTTCTTCCAGGTATTGCCGTGGTTTTGCTGTGGGGAATGGACTGTCTGCGTAGCCTGCTCATAATGATCCGGGGGGTTGTTAAATTTAAAGCGATCGGTCCCAAGGACAGGAGTGACAGTGTTGCCTGGGGGTAGTGCTGTTAGACTTCTACTGACCGAAGTAAAGTGACAATTGAAGTCTATTCTTTAATTCAGAGTAATATTCTGCAGCTTTACTTTTGGGGAAAAGTAGGTGCTATATGACTTCTTTCCACTTTAAAGTTACTTAGATGTCTATCGTTATTTGTTTCCAAACAGCCTCTGATGTTATGTCTTGGGGAATGTGTGAGCAGAACAAGCTGCTTTGTGAGGGTTTAGGGAGGAGAGAAACATCCAAAGGACATCTCGATATGCAGGGTATTGTTTTGTTCTTTAAAAGGAAAAGGAAAAGAAAAAGAAAGTTGAGCTCAGTAGTTGTCCTGTGACCACTTTACTAGCAAACTGTTGTGTGGCTTGCCAATCTATTATTTACATTTGAACTTTTTTTTTACAGTACAAGCCCACCACCAACAGCAGTTGTAAGGCTCATCTGGAATAACTGAAAGGCTGGATACCTTTTGTAGGCCAAATACCCTCCTTCTACTGCTTCTGCCAACTGGAAGCACAGAAAACTAGAATTTCATTTTATTTTGTTTAAAAAAAAAAAAAAATTGATTTCTTGTAACATCCACTAGGAATGCTAACAGTTCATCTTGCAGTGGGAGAGATTCGGACTGAGTAGAGGCATTTAGGAACTTGTGGGCTATTCCATAATTCCATGCACTGTATCTGAGTCCTGCAAGTGCCCCAACTCTGCTTGCTGAAAACTGGAAGTTATTTATTTTTTAATGACCCTTCAAAGTTATGAACTCATCAGCTAGCAAAAGAAGTAACAAGAGTGATTCTTGCTGCTATTATCACTAAAAATCAAGACTTGGAGATCCCTTTTACTTCTAACTAAACTTGAAACAGGTTCAGTGAAAAAAAAAAAAAATTCTAATCGTCAAACTGATGAATTATTATTTATAAATCACGTTTGATGAGATGATCACTATCGTGAGACAGTGATGTAACTTTTAAGTTAAGAAAACTTTTACTTTGTAGATAATATAAAATAAAAACTAAAAAAAAAATTAAAAAATAAAAAAAGTTTTAAAAACTGACCTACGTATTGTTTGTGTTTTGCTTTACCAGTATCTCTCTTTAATATCTTCTCCAGCTTCAGACCTATGGAACTCCATCAGGTGTATGTGACTTGCAGGGCCACTGCAGATACAAGTCGGAGGGTTCAGAACAGAAGTGTGAGTGCAGGTTTTAAAAGAATTTCCTCTGTTCGGGTCCGTTCCCTAACGCCTCAGCCTCGTGCTGCTCTGTTGCTGTGCAGAAGATGTCACAAATGCATGAAATTAATGTAAGTAAATGCAGGTGGGCAGCAGGGGGCATGCGACCATCAAAAGTCACGATGGAGATTTGCTCCTGCTGGCAGGGAGCTTCCATTTCTGAGGGAGGGTTTGTGAGTTTGAGCAGCTCCTGGTCTGCTCATATAGCAGCACCATAGAGAATGAGGTGAAATACTAAAAGTGAGAAACGAGTTCTAAAAACAGTTTATTAAGAGCAGGTTTTTTTTATATTATGGTAAAATTGCATTATTCAAGAATAAGTTACTTGTACAGTACATACAGAAACAATATATAGAAAACCTACTATACAAGAAGAACTCTTCTGTGCAGGTGAAAAGTAGAACTTCCAAATCACTAAACTCATCCAACAGAACCTGTTGGCTTTAGTCACCCTAGAGGCTGGGTGGGAGGGCGTGCAGTGGCTGCTGGTGCAGGCTGTGCCCTGGTGAGAGCCAGCAAGCTCACCTTGAAGTTTGGAATACTGTGTTCAGACACTTGGAGGCTTTATATGCTTGGTCGTGTGACAGCAGTGTTGTGTGGTCCAGAGATGAAGGAACAAAAAGCCCCTCCCTGGCTCCTTCCCAGCACGCCGGTGCTGTTCCAGCTCACAGGGATTCCCTCTGCTTTGGCTCCACCTGGACCTGGAGCTCTTCCCCAAGGCTTTGCTATGGGATAGTTGTGCTTCAGCACCAGGTGGTGGTAGCAGTGTTGGGAACCTGCCTAGGGTGCATTGTGGCAGGGAGGGATGAGATAACTAAAAATGTTAATTATTGCTTTGTGTCAGGCACTGTCAGAACCAGGTCTCTGCAGTCCTAGCTGGAGAGTAAAGGCACTGCTCCTTCCCTTAGCATCCTTTTTGCCAAAAGCAGTGTCCTGGGAGTGCCTTTCCTACCCTGTAATAGAGTATCTTCAGCACTGCATTAACCTTGCAGGGGGGCATGGTCTGATGAACTCAATGTACATTTATCTAACCAAACCCAGTGGTTTCCCTTTGAACTATGCCAAATCCCGTGCAGTAGAAGGGCAGGCTAGGAACACTGTGTGTGTGGCTGCAATCCCTTTTCCCATCCCTTTGCTGCCTCTGTAGGGGAGCTGGAGTGAGACCCTCTCATCCTTTGGGGAAAAAATCATTCAGATCTGGCTGCCTAGGGCACTTGCAGCACGTGCAAGTGTTCCATGGGCTTGCAGAGCTTTGCTGTGCGGCTTCTCCCCAAACACAACAATCTGGGACCATGCACCAAGGAGGCATTGGCCTTTAAAGCCCCAAATTCAGGCTGCATTGTTCCTGATTTGCTGCTTTCTGGTGCAGGGGGACCATGCTGCTGCCTGCAGCCTTGGTGCAGCTCTGGGAAGGAAGAGAGCACAGGGGCTGCTCTGTTCCCCTGCAGCCTCCCTGTGTTTGGCATTCCAGGAGGTGACAATGTGCATCATTTTCTCTGAAATGCTCCAGTTTGGAGTCTGGCTGCGATGGGGCAGGTACTGGGGGTGCTGGTAACAGGAGTTGGGCAGAAAAGGCTTTGCATGCTTCGGATGCATAAAGTGGAGAATGGGAGCAGGAGACGGAAGGCACAAAACTCCATGTGAGTTTTCAGGGGGATGCAGCCACTTTCTCCTGTGCTTATGCATGGCGGTCACTGATCACAGCAGAGCTGTGCAGTTGGCTGTGGGCTGTGCAGGGCCAATGGTGCACACAGTGCATTCTCAGGCCCTTGCAAAAGCTTTGAGGCTCTGTATTGTTGGCTTTCAAATGAAATCCTAAATTAATGCTCTTGAAGGCTCTATTTTTAATAGGGGGGGGGAAGAAAAGATTCTCTTTAATTTGTGTTTGAGAGTAATGTTGCATTAGGAACCCTTGGGATTGAGCTGTCAGCATCCCTGTGCATTGCAGGGGAGTGGGACCAGGTGCTATTTGGGGGTCCCTTCCAACTCAATTTATTCTGTGATCACATAAATGGGAGCTGAGCGCTGCCAATGTGCCCTGAATGTGGCAACGGCCCCAGCTCCCTCCTTTCTCCTGATAGAGCAGCTGATCCTCTCTCTAGGCACCAGCAGGTAAATGGGGCTCCATGCTTTGAGCGGACACTTGGAGGCAGGTTAAAGTGCTGTTGTATGGGTATTACAGCTGCAGAAACACTAAACCTTCCTCTTCCTCTCATAAGGCACGTTGGGTGTGCGGGCTCAGAGTAGCTTTGTGCTCCCTCTGCCCATTATTGCATAGCGTGGAACACTGCCATCCCCTTACGTGTTGTTTAGCAGGGAGGAAAAAAAGAGCTGAGCAGGGTGCACAGCCAAAGTACAAAACCATGGGGAAACTGAGTTTTGTGCTGGAAATGCCCCCATTGGTGGAGGATGCTTTGCTGTCAGTCTCCGCAGTAGCTCTCAGCAGTGGCACTGTTAGGGATGGAGCTGTTAGTGTTCACGTCTCGGTTAGCATCACGGTGTGGGCAGCGCTGCTGCAGGATTGGCTGCAAGAGGCAAGTTGGGGAAAAAAAGGAAGGAGAAAAGCCAGTTTTTGCCTTGTCTGTAGAGATAAAACAAATCCTTGGCGAGCAGTAGCGTGGCACAGCCCCATCCCGGCTCGCAGGCAGCGCTTGGCCAAGAATTGTGAATCCATTTTTCATTCATTTGCTCCAATGGTGCAGATGCACCACACACCCTCGGCTCCTCCTGGAAGGGGCAGGAGAGCACAGGGCGGTGCGGTGTCCCCATGGTGGTTGTGTAAACAGTAATGAGAAAGCTTTGATAATACAAAAAAAATATATATATATATTTTTTTTAAATGGCCCTTTAACAGGCCCAGGAGAGGGAGCACACCCATACTGGAGTGAACAATGACCCCCTTCCTTGCAAAATTAAAAAATAACAATCCCTAACCAGAAGGAAGGAAATACATTCTTTTTCCTCTGTGCCACCCGGAGGGATCTCCGGGACTTCTCCACCAAAAGTGCATCCCTGTGCCCATCACAGTGGTGTGTATTGGTTGTCCACAGCACGCACACGGCCCCGGCCCGGGGCTTCCACTTCGTAGTCCGAATCACGGGGCCGTGCGCCATGGGGTGCCCCGTTGGGGTGTGAGCCCTGCGCCAACTCAGCCACCGGTGGCACCAGGTGGAAAATGGGCTCTGGAGGGGATTCGGAGGGGGTCAGGCTGAATTCCGGGCTCCAGAAGGGCAGTGGGACAGGGAGCGCAGGGCTGGAGCCAGGAGCTGCGGGCAGAGGGAGAGAGCAGATGCTTGAGGTGGTTCTGTCCCAGCGCGCTGCTGCTAGCACTGGAGTGCATCCCACAGAGATTGAAGGTAGATTCTGCTTGCCCAAAGTGGGATAGCCAGGAGCTCAGGTGTCAGCTTCTGGGACACCATCCCGATGCTTCTGCTTCCCCTAAATGGGCACAGCTGCACCAACTGCCTCAGTCTGTCTTTTAGGGCTAGGACCCTCCCTTTGGGCAAAAACCCTCCCTTAGGGCCAGGATCCTCATCCCTGTCCCCCAGGACTCCCAAAGTCCAGAATGTTCATCCCCGGACTGCTGCCCTTTACCTGGTGGCTGGGGGAGGACGACAACATAGCTGGAGAGCCGGACATCGCAGGTGGCCCCACACTCCAGTGGGATGGGATACCTGTGGAAGTGGTGCAGCATCTCTGTGATGGAGGAGAAACGCAGGTGCTGGACACGGCACTGGCCCCGCTCTGTCAGCGACAGCCGCAGGTGCTGCAGGGAGGAGCACAGACCTGTTAGCCTTCCACCAGCTCCCTTGGTGGAGGAGATGACGGGAGACACGGGGATATTTGGGATGGATGGGGAAGGGAATAAACGGCCTTAGCATCATGTGATGCATCTCCAGCCCTGTTCACTGCAGGATTTTTCCCTCCCCCAAGAATTGAGGATGGGGACACCAGCCCTCTGCAAGCACTGGGACAAAGAGAGCATCAGCTGGGGTGGGGGGTGAGGTTCTTGCAGGGGTAACATTTGCCACCCAGCTCAACTCAATCCAGCCCAACCTATCCCAACCCAATGTATCCCATCCCATCTCCCACCTGTACCTTCGCTCTGCCCTGGAAGTTGAAGGTGAGCACATACTCGCCGCGGCGCGTCTCGCTCTGCCGCACCAGGAAGACACCGTGACCCTCCAGCCCCCCCAGCTGCACCAGCTGCGCTGCCTTCACACGGGAGATGGGCCCATGGAACCAGGGGCAGGATGACAGGAATTGCTCCATCTTCGGTCCCGCTGTCTCCGCCGGCCCCCCTGACATTGCGCCTGCCCAGACACAGGGACACCAGCAAGGGTGAGTGCCCCAGGGAAGCGAGGACCCTGCCCAGCCCCACTCATCATCCTCATCCCTTCCCCTGTATCTGTGTCCTCCTTGCACCATTGGGGGCTGGATTAACTTCAGCCAGTCCCAGCGAGGTATGGGAACCCTCCTAGGGATGGTGTCCTCAACACCTCTGCTTTGTTCTCGGTGTCCCCAGGTGCTCACCTTGGTTTGGGGAGTCAGAGCTGGTGGCAGGGCTGGTGGCTGTGGGATCAGGGTGCCGGCCTGACAGGAGCTCAGGGTCACCCACATCCAACCTGCGAGGATGGGAGGAGATGGGATGAGTGCTGGGCACAGCATTTGAGGACGTGCAGACTCAGGGGCCTGGCAAGTTCTTACCCCCTGCATGCACACTGCCGGATCTCGGCCATCCAGGAGCTGAGTTGCTGCTCGTCCCCCGCCTCAAACAGCACATCAGTAGCATTGGTGACCTGGGGACGCCACAGAGGGACATTAGAGGGAGATGTGCATCCCCATCGTACCCTCACCCACATGTAGGGACTGCTCAAAGCACAGCACCCCCACCCTACAAGCTGCATCCCCCCAGCATAAACAGCCCTCCAAAGAGGAAGTGAAATTTGGCACAGGAGCATTGGGCAGCCACGTGCATCCCAAAAAGGCTCTAAAAGGCCTCGGGCCATACCTTGAGGACAAAGGTGTGCAGGTTGTCAGGCATCTCGAGGCGCGTGCACCTCCGCACCTCCTGGATGGCCGAGCAGGCAGCGCGCAGCTTTGGCTTGGAGCCCTGCAGAAAGCAAGTGGCACAGCTCAGCAGGGTCATAGGGTGAGGAAATAGCCCTCTCTGGAGGGAAATAGTCCTCTGGCAAGGAAATACCTCATGTGGCAGGGACACATCCCACATGGATGCTGCCCTGAGTTTGGCACGAGCTGTGCTGGGTAATGCACCTTAAGAAGGAACCCATCTCTGTGGTGCCATAATGCAGAGGAAAGGAGGGAGGAGGCATTTCCCAGTGTGTGCCAGGGAAATTGTGCACACTGAGAATGAAATCAGAGCCTGGCTGGTGAGAATACATTCATGGGACCCCTCAGGCACTGCCCTGGTGCCGTGCTGAGAGCTGCCCACTGCTGCCTGCCCGCTTTCACTCTGACCCAGGCACATGACAAAATGCTGAGCATGCACTTCCAACAACTCTAATAATACCCTGGCAGCAGCTTTCGGTTCCTCTGCTGCTGAGCTGCTGGGGCTGCGGTATGGGGCACCCACTCCGGGCTCTGGCAGTGCCTGGATGCTGCCAACCCCATGCCAGTGTGTGCGGGCACGCTGCCATGAGACCCATCCCTCTGTGCAGTGCTGAGCTGCCTCCAGGCTGCACTTTGCCATGCAGCAGGGACAGGAATGTGACTTAGCTCCGTGCTCACTGCTGCAAAGCCATTCCCATCAGTGCACACCTGCTCCTTCCAGCGCTGGAAGTCCCGCTACATTCGGTTGTGCTTTTTTTTTTTATTTTTTATTTTTTTGCCTTCCCTTCCCCCCCACCTCAATCTCGCTCTCAACCAAGGACTCGGTGTACTCTGGGGCCGGAAGTGCAGCGTGAGAGGGAGCAGCCCTTATCAGCTCTGCGCTGTGCTGAAAGAAAGTTCTTAGAAGTCGGCTGCGGCTCTGCGCCCTGCCAAGAGCCACCGCAATCAGTGTCGGAGCTGCACCACGTCCCCATGGCTTTGTCCTCCCAGGGACAGCAGAGTCTGCAGCACAATGCCCAGCACGAGGAGGGGACGCTGCAGTGCCCATCCCATTGGGTTGGCACATCCCCAGGCTCACAGTGTCAACGCGGCGCAGGCGTTATCGGCACACATAGCCCGGTCACCACGCTGTTCGCTCCTTCTTGGAGGGGAAATTCCAGGAAAAGGAATTTCGGCGAAGCCTTGTGCTCAGCTCTGCACGCAGAGCTTGAGGGAGAAAGAAATGATGCTGCCAAGAGATACGATGCCCCAGCACCACGCTGGCTTCGGAGAAGTGCCTACCGCAGGCACCGCGCTGCACCTGACCGCGAGATGCCCCATGCGATGGCGGCCCTACCAAGAAGTGCCTTTCTTGGTAACCAGAAGTGCACACTCAACACTCTGCATGCTCACAGGCTTTGTATGGGCAGAGATGCCACAGCCTCCTGGAGCCCAGGGAGTTTGGGATGAGATGGGAGCATAGAATGGAGTCATGGAATCATGAGGATGGGATGGAATGGAATCATAGAATAGCATTATAGAATGTAAGCTCAGTAAGAACGGGATGGGATGGGATGGGATGAGCACTGCAAATGCTGCTGTTCTCACTCTGCTAAATTCACCCCACTGCTTCCCATAGGATCTGGAGGGTGGAAGGGGAATCCCAGTGCCTATGTGAGCACCCGACAATGTCTTGGGGTGCCAGCTCCATGGGGACCGGAGGACCATGCCAGGTCCCAGCACCATTAAAATGAGTGCTTGAGTGCAACGTCCTTCTACCTGTGGTCTGCCAAACCCCAACCATTTCCTAAAGTATAAAAATACTGTGTGAATTGAGACGGGTCACACTTCAAGCCCCACTACCATGTTGGGGATGTTGTGTAAAGTGGCAGGGAGTGACAGCTCTGGTGTGGCAGTGACAACAGTGGCCCAGCAATGATGGCAGCAGCACAGCTGTGATAGTGATGGCATGTAGATAACAGCGGTAGCACAGCAAAGATGGCAGTGACATAGTGATGGCATGGCCACAGCAGCAGTGTCAAAGGTGACAGTGGTGATGGCGATGGCATGGTAATGGTCATGGTAGCACGGCAATGAGAGCAGTGGCACAGCAATGATGGTGGTGGCACAGTGATGACACAGCAATGACAGCAGTGGCACAGCTCCAGCAGCAGGGCCAAGGCCATGAAGAGCAAAAGCAAATCCTTTGAGCGCAGCCAATCCATGTGCTGGGGATTTCCCCATGCTGGCTCTTTCGCTTCCACCTTGAGCCATGCCATGGTGTATGGGTGAGATCTGTCCCTTCTGGTAAGCCATGGCTCAGCTGTTCCATTACACAGGGGACAAACCTCAACCAGTGGTAGAGTGACACAGCTCAGCCCTGCTGGGGTTCCCACAGAGAAGGGACAGACAGATGCAGGGACAGACGGGGCACTGAGATTTGCAGCAGAGCGGGTGCTGCACTATGCCAGCCCCAAACCACATCCTGCACCCGTGGCCCTGGGGGAGTTTTCTGAAGTTTCCCAGGGGGACGGTGGCACGCAGTCATGGGGGGGTTAGGTTCCCTTTGTTCCCACACAGAGCAGCAACCTGGGGACGTTGTGGGCTCAGGGCATTTGTCACACTCATCTCTGAGGGTCTGCACCAGAGGTAATCCCAGCAGATATCTTGGGAGCAGGTGCCAAGGCTTATCCTATCACACATCCTTTGGTTCTAAGGCACTGTCAACCCCAGTGCTGGCCATCCAGCAGCTGATCCCAATGCCCTATAGGGTTGGCAGTGTAGCTGATCCCAGCGCTCATCCTTGGACAATCCCAATGCTCATCCTTGGCCGCTCACATCACAGCGGGTCTTGAGGGCACTGAACCCATGCGGGCAGCCCCGTGATGGCTCTGGGGGATTTCTGAGCTTTTCCATTCATCCTTGCCATTTCCCAGCAGCCTTTCTTCCACTGACCACAGCTTCTCCCTGCCTCTGCTTGGCCCTGACCCACAGCCCCTCCTCTCTTCCTTTAATTCTCCCGCAGCCTCTTCCTCCTCTGCCCTGTTTCCTCCTCCACACTCAGAGAAGGGATTTCCCACACAGGCACTGCGTCCCTCACCCCATTTTGGTGCTGTGTCCCACTCCCCATGTGCTTATGGCAGCCATGGCTGGGAGAGCCATGTGGCACGTAGGGGCCATTCACTCTGAACCCAACTGACAGCAGCACTGAACACCTTCATGGCTTCTCTGCTCTGGGCATGGGCTGTAAATACAAGGGCTTTCCTGCCTGTTGGACAGAGAAACGTGAGCACTGCTGTGGTGGGGGGAACTCAAGACCCTCTCCCTCCCCCCCCATCACCTCCTGCTTGCCATCACCCCTTCCAATCCCACTGCCAACCCCAAATTCCCCACTTGGACAACACCAGACGGGAAAACAAATCTCCAAAGCCTGTGGTGGGGATGGAGATGTCCCTGAGGGGAGCGGGTTGGGTGGCTACAAGGGGCTCTGTTGTGCCAGTCCCAGGCACAGCCACAGGGCACAAAGCACCCTCTGTTCCAGTCTCTGGTGGCTCTGCACTGGTGCAAAGTGCTTTGGGGGAGAGCAGCCCCCAGCTCCCAGATCAGCTATTTCTAATGGAGAAATAATTGGGGTGCTGGGAGTGCCCCCCAAAAAGGCATCGATGCTGCTCAGCCCCATGAGGAGGGATGCAGGGGGCTGGAAACCCACGTGCTCTCAGGGCTGACTGCCCCTCTTTGTGCATTGATGAAAAGGCCCATAAATAAGGCAGAGGCTGCTTCGCAGGCAGGGCATGAATGAGGAAACGTCCCTCTGAAAGCCCCGTGCGCTGCACGCGCCAGCACGGCTGAATGTCTCCCATTCAGCCCCAGCACTGCAGTTCGGGGGGAATCGGGGATGGGAGCGAGGGGGGACGCTCAGCTTCAGCCAAACGCAATGCGCTGTGTTGGCCAAATCCACAGCCACGGTAGCACTGCTGGACCCCGACCCGCTGGTGCTGGGCTCCCCAAAATGCTCACAGCTGAGCGCATCCCTTCCACCAGCGATGAAAAATGGGCATGCAGAGCAGTCGCCCTCTGACCTGGCTCCATTCATCCCGAGCAAAGCAGCATTTTGGAAAAGCAGAGCTATAAACAGGAGAGCTTCACGCAGCCAGTGCTTGCCAGCCGCTTGGAGTTTTATTTTCAGACAAACTCGCTTCCAGCGTGGGCTGTTTTAATAATTTCCTGGCATAAATAAAAGAGCTTGGAAAGTAAACAAGGTGGAGAGGGAGCGGGCGGGAACCACTGGGGCTGAGTCACCCCAAGGGCTGCAGAACCCCGTGCCTGTGGGGGTGTTCACTCCTCCTTTGCTCCTATGGGTGATGTGCAGGAGCAGAGTTGGGTTTGGCACCACGTGGGATGCGAATGTCAAGAATGGAGAGCACAACTGAACTTGGCGTAGGTCAGTCCCAAAACGGGTTGACCTGTCCACCGTGCTGAGCTCTGCTTAATCATTAGCATCATCACTACTAAAACACCATTTCTGTGATGCTGGAGCAATGGGGACCAGCGTGGAGCAGAGTGTCCCTCTCAGCCCCAGGGCTTCTCCAGCCCTGCACAGATCTCATAAATATTTACCTTCGAAAGAAGCAGCACTCAGCCCCGACACAACCACATCCTGGACCAATAACAAAAAAAAAAAAGAAAAGAAAAGAAAAAAAGGAGCTACAATCACCCAAAAGCACCACCAAGCACTTTACATCAGCAGGTGCTGCACACGCTGGGACCCCCAGATTGCGCACAGGGGAAAGGCAGTGGGTTGGGGCACTTTCCCAGCCCATTTTCTTGAGGTTCTCCACTTCTCTCCGTTTTTCTCACTCCTTGGCACTCATGTGACCCTTTCCTACACAACAGTGTTGCAGCATCCTGCAGGGTAGACGGTGCCATCCCCATGGGCAGAGAGACCACAGCAGTAGGGCAAAACCACTGCCAATCTTCAAGAATTGGGTCAAAAAGAAAAGAACTCTCCGCTCTTCCCTCCAAGCAAACCCTGAGAGCCCCAGGGCAGGGAAAGGGGCAGCTTCGCCCTTCCCATGTGAACCAATCAAGCCCTGGCAGGCTCCATCCCAGCAACACGATTTCCAAAATAAGAAACTCCTCTCTTCAGCAATTAATGCCGGAGCTGTGGTTACGCTGCTAAAAGTGGGTTCATTTATTTATTTCTTTTTTTTTTTTTTTCCTCCCCCCCATGCATGACCAAGGATGGAAAAAGTTGTGGTTGATAAATGACAAATAACCTTTGTCTCATCGCCCTTCCCCGCCGCATGCCCTCACCCTGAAATACGAGAAAAAAAAATAAAAATAAAAAAGGGGGGGGGATAGGGGGAAAGAAAGAAAAAAAAAAATCACCACCGAAATCTCACAGAGCCCAGGCTACACCCAGCTCAGCCTTCGAAGAACGGCAGTGAGGGGACGTGCTGACACCCGCTGTCACCAGGAGGGCTGTGGGTGAGAGGGGATGTGGCGCTGGCCCGGGGCAATGGGAGCTGCGTCACTGCCCTGGGGTTGTTTCATGGCTTTATGGCAATGAGGGAGAAAAGTGTAGCGTGGAATGGGTCCTGAGTGGGACTCAGGGTAGTGATAGAGCGTGAGGTGCTCCCATCCTCTGCTTGGGGTTTGCTGCTCAGTGCCCATCCCTGTTTGCCAGGGGCAAAAAGGTGGGGATGCACGGGGTGGCTGTGGATCAGTGAGTGGTGTCCCAGCCTTGAACCATAATTAGAGCTCACTTAGAAGAGTAAACACGTTTTGGATTTGAAGCCACACTGTGCAACAAGGGATAGGATTTGCTCAAGTCTCTGCCTGGAACAGTGGTGCCAACGCAGCTGCCATGGCCATGCCAATGCTTCTTCCAAAAATGTAGTCACTCTATCCTGTCCCATCCCATCTCATCCCACTGGAAACTGCAACACTGGGATCTTTCCAACCCATCTCATTTTGTGGGGACCATGGCACCAGGACATTCCCATGCCATCCCATGGGATCAGTGACACTGGGCCATTCCCATGGCCATCAATCCCATGGGAACCACGCACCACGACATCCCCCATGGCTTTGGGTCTGGCACAGGAGCCCCAGGCTGAGAGCTGCTGGCTCAGGAGACTGCACTTCTCAGAAATGAGCTTCAGGTGAAAGGAAGGGGAAAAGACACCAAAAAAAAAAAAAAAAAAAAAAAAAAAAAAAAAGAAAAAAAGGAAGTCACAGCAGTCTCACACTGAGCAAAGAAGCAAAGATAAAAATACTGAAAAATACTGAAAACACTGCTCCTCCCGTGGCTGAGGACGTAAGAGCTGTGACAGAGGCACCTCCGTCTGCACCAGAAAGAGCCTTCCCAGCTCATCTCAGAGTACAGTCTTTTACGGGATGTGATGGATTTCATTAAAATGCCATCAAGAAACCAGCACAAATGAAAATCCCATTTCCCTTCCCCTTCCTGTAAGAACATCTGGTCAACATAAACGGCTCGAGACATTTCCGTTGCAAATCCCAATTTTCACGGGGTTTAGGGCTTGGCCATAAAACACGCACGTGGGGCTCAGCAGACGGACAGGGCGGCCCCAAGCCTGGTGAGCTCCATTCCTGCAGAAGGGCAGGGGACAGCCCAGGGCACAAATGCCCTCTGTGCAGCTTCCAGAGCTAGCAGATCCGTGAGGATATACGGTGCGGTAGAGCAGAAAGCCCCAAGTGAGGAGGAATGGCGAGCACAAGAATATGAGACACCAGAGAACCCACACTGGCCTCACGCCCAGGGCCGTGCTCAGAGCATGGCACAGCTCTCCATGCCCTCATCACGTCACCAGTCACAGCCACCCAAGCAGCAGCAGCAAGCAGAACAGCACTTAAAAAGTGGAAAATAAAGCAAGGTTGGCCAGTACCAAGCTCTGTGCTGTGGAACAAAGGTGCTCCGTGTCCCATAAACCCAAAGGGAAGGGCTGAGCCCCAGCCCAGCTCCTGCAGCCCTGTGTAAGCGAAAGCGGCGGCCGCTGCCACACGTGACGCCGAGCTGCGAAAAGCGAAAGCGCAGCGGTGCTGGGGACACCGCAGGGACGCCGGCTCCTCCTGCTCCTCCAAGTCGTGGTGCTTTGCTCCGAAGCATAATTTGCTCAGAGCTAAATAAGTGCAAATTAAAAATATATATATTAATTAAAAAAAAAAAAAAAAAAAAAAAAAAAAGTAAAATCAACCCCCCCACTCGATGAAAAGCCCATCCAGTTCCGGCGGCGTCAGCCCTGCCATGTGCAGGAACTGGCTTTTTAAAGATTAAACACCATGGCTAAACCCTGCTGCCACCCAGATCCAGCACAGCCAGCACTGCTCAGCCCCACAGAAGCACTCACAAAATAAAACTGAGATCTCTGCAGACCCCACAGGGAGGGGATGGAGCTGCTTTTCATTCCCTGTTTCCGTTCGGAATTTCCCTGGGAGCCACAGCACCATGAGGCTCATCCCTACATGAGTCTGGGGTTGGCCAAACTGGTCCCTGGGGATGAGGGATTCCCCCAGCAAGACCACCAGCCACTATCCCAGGACTAACCCTGCATCCATGCACAAGGCAGGTGCTCTGCTTCCAGCTGGGAAAGCGAGGAGAAATGCAAAGAGCATCACAAAGAGCATGGCAATAATTTGTTCTTGCAAACTGCCATTGGCATGGGATCACCGAGTTCCCTTCCATTGCAAAGCCATTCTACAAACTGCTTGCGGTTTGGGCTTCCATCCCCGCCTGACCTGGGGGCCCCTTGAAAGCCATGGCATTCTACAAACCACTCAGAGTTTGTGCTCACACTGCCCTTGACATGGAGACATGGCGTCACTGAGGTCCCTCCCAACCCAAGTCTTTCTATGATTGATTCTATGATCCAAATGGAGCCTGGAGCAGCATTGCTCATCCAAACCCATCACATCACTCCACACAGAAAGTATCTCCTTACCTTGGGTGGATCAAAGAGCTCTAGCACATACTCCTCACCATCGAGCATCCCTGCCCTGCGCAGCACCAGGCGGCAGCGCTGCCAGCGCGTCCCACTGTCCAGTGATGTCTCATCCAGCAGCCCATACCGCAGCGTCCCCTCCTTGCGCACCTCGGGGGGCTGCTCCCGGGACAGCCCCCAGGGCAGGATGCGTTTGCTCAGTCCTGATTTGAGCGCAGCCTCAGCCACTTCACCATCGGCTTCCATGGGGAGAGCATCCGAGGAGCGGCGGCGGAAGAAGCTGCGCCAGCTGCGGCGGAGCTGGCTGAGCGAGAAGGGTCTCCGTGCCGGCCCCGTCAGCTCCTCCGAGCTCCATGATTTGCGCAGTCCTGTGGGGGGCTCGGCTGGGGGCTCAGGGCGAGTGGGCAGCTCTGCTTCGCCTTTGGAAGCCGCCGTGCCCAGGGAAGGGTTTGCATGCTGGCGCTGAGTGTCCCGGTAATCCCGCGCCGGGCCGGCAGGCAGGATGCGGAGCTGACTCATGGCGAAGCCCTCCTTCACCTCATTGCAGAAATATTGCTGGAAAAGGTCGGCGAAGCGCAGCGAGAAGTTCTCGGCAGCCAGCAGGTCATGGTGCGGGTGCTCGGTGGCGAAGCGCAGGTAGTGTCGCGCCAGCTCCTTGGCGGTGCTGATGGCGTGCAGCTCACAGAACTCATGCCAGCCCCGGGGATACGCTGGCGTGCCGGCCGGCAGAGCGTGCCCATTCATTGCCGTGGCTCCAGCGAGGCGGCCGCGCTGCAAGACAGAGCACAGCGGTGCCATCAGGATGGATCCTTCCCCAACACCTCCCCACTTGGCCACCCTCATTGGCACCAAATCCGTTCATCCCCCAGGACGCACTGCATTCAGCTTGGCAAGAAACCACAATGGCTCACAACCCACAGCCCGGCGGAGCACCACGTGTCCCAGATGCCAGCCCCCATAGCCCTGGCTCTCCATGCCTCAGTTTCCCTGCCTGCACAGCGTCTGCGTGGCTTCCTGCCCGCACAGCTGCTGGCGGCTCCCACAGGACGTGCGGCCCGGCTGTATCCGCTTTCATTCTGCCAAGGGCTTAACAGCGCTGATGGGTTTCCCTCCTGGGAACTATTTCAGCTGAGCTGATAAAACTGTCGGGGGAGGGACAGGAGGGGAGGAAACCAAACAAATTGCTGCTGCAATCCAGGGAGGGAGCTGCTTCGTGCAGCAGATTCAGACAGAGCTGCAGCCACGCTGACAGCACCGAGATGAGTGAGGCATCCCCATGTGGACTCAGATGGGGCAGAGGAGCATCTGTCCATCCATCCATCCACAGTGTCCACGCAATGTCCCTGCCACATCCCACAGCACTGCATGGAGCAACACAGCTGCTCCTCTCTCCGTGCTTAAAGCATCCTTTCAACAAATGCAAATCCACTTCCAATGTCAGTTGTGTCCAACTGGACACAACACACAGATAGTTTCAAAGAACCTTAAAACCGACCTGCTCCCCTGTTCAGGGGTACCGTCCATGGCTGCATTTGGACACATGGAGTGCCCCTGGCTCTCCATGCAGATATTACCACCATGTCCATCAATCCGATGGCCCGAGGGACCCTTCTGGGCTCCGATGTGGCCCCATTGATCCCTGCAGCTCCCCACAGCTGGCGTGGCCCCACTGTTCCCCCCATACCTTGTGCTCGCACGCGGCATTTATCGGGGCCGTGCATTCTGCTCAGGCAGGAAACATCCTCCAGCCCGCCCGTATCCTGCCGCACCACGCACCACCGCCCCCCCACAGCTGCTAGAAGGGAAGGAAAAGTGATTGCATTGCTTTGGGGCGGGGAATAATAATAATAATAGTGATAATAAATATATAAAAAAATAAAAGCACAAAGGAAGCGAGCGAGGAGATTTGGAGAGCGGCAGATCAGCTTTGCAGACAGGGCGGCGATAACACTGGGAACGACAGCCTCTATCTCTGCTCACCCGCCGGCCTTCTGAGTACGTGCTGTGCAGTTTCTGGGTGATGGGAGATGTTATCGGCCCCACGGCCCGGCTGAGCCCCACAGCGGGCCCCGCACGCGGCCGTCTATCAGCACCACCAGCCTGCCCATGACTCAGCACCCTATGGCTGCACTCACGCTTCCGCTGGCACCCGGGGATTGCCGGCACACGCAGAGCCTGCGGGGACAGTGCAGCGGAGCATGTGGATGGATTTGGAGCTTTGGAAGAGGTTGGATTTGGGGACGCTGGGATTCATCTGTGGCGCGTGGTGGGAAGGAGCCCGAAATCACAACGTGCGTTTTCCAGCTGGGATGAGGATGGGAATGCAGCCCCAGAGCTTGCGGCATCACCTTTGCCCCCAGAGCGCCGAGATGGAGGAGGAGGGATGTTCCATCTGAATGCAACTGAAACGGATTTTGGCATCGCATTCTGCAGGTCACCACCAAGCCAAAGCAATCACCACAATGGTACATTGCGTCCATTTGCATCCAATGGAGAATCCCACCCACCCCTGGGCACGGCCCTGCTCATTGGGATTTAGGGCTCTTATCTGGAGGCAGTAGAAAAGTGCAGAGCCCGTGCTGCTTCGGAGCTGTTTTGGGGTTGCTTTGGGGTGCAGGGCCAGGAGCAGCCATCTCTTGGAGAATAGAGGGATGAGACAGGATGGAACACAACAGGATGCAACAGGACTGGATGGGATGAGATGGATGGGACCAATCGGCCGCGCTTTGATGCGGGTGGTGACAACAAGCCCCAGCCTGCGCCAGGATCCGGCCCTGCAGCTGCACCGCCTCCAGCACTCCTGGGAGATCTCATTAAAGTGCTCCCACCGACCCTACTGCCCAACCCAGAAAGCGTCACTCCGGCCCCAGGGTTTTGGGAGCAACAGCAGCGATCTGAAAATGAAACCGGCCCCGGCCCCTTGCTGCGAGTCAGCAGTGGAAATGGGATTTGTGCACAGATACAGCTGTAGCCAGAGCAGAGGAAAAGCTGCGCACTTTCAGCTTCTCTTTTAGGATGCTGTTCTCAATTCATCCTACAGGCGATTTTCCGGAGGGGCCGGGGAACGCCCCGCAGCTCCCCGCTTCCCGACTCACACAAACACAGCGTTCCCACAATGCCGCGAGCGGAACATTGTTCCTTCCCAGGATGTCCTCCATGAAAAGAGCTATTCTGAGCCAGGCAGCAGCCGCCGCTCTTGGCACGGCCCTGCAGCCCAGCACAGGGCGATGAACGGCACTTTTCAGTGCTGCTGCATCCAGCTGGGGGGGGCTCAGGGATGGTGGGGGTGGGAAGCTCTGTTGGCATCCCAATGGCGTGGCTCAGTCCCTCTGCAACCTGTTCCTATAGGACCCCATCTCACTGCTATGGGGCCGGGGCGGTAGGAACTGGCAGCTGGATGTGATCCCCAAAGGAGAATGTGACTGTTCACAGCACTGGGCACTGAGATTTGGCGTTTTGCAGCCTGGGGAGGTGGAGAAGGAGAGCAGCACCCTTTGTCACTCTATAGAGACAGATGCATCACCCCATGAGAACAGATGCCTGTTCTGAGCTGGCCCACAACACGATGCACTCTTTGCCCTGGGCACAATCGTGTTAGATAGCCTTGGTGCTGTGCTCATGGCAAATCCAAGCTGTTTTATGGCCTTTCAGCCCATGTGCGGCTGGGCCTCCGCTCCCTCCTGGTCTTTACATCCCATGGCTGCATCCCTGCTGTCCCAGCACCCATGGCACACTGCTGCCATCCCCCTGCTGCAGGCACAGCCCTGCGGGACGACCCCTGCTGTTCCCAGGCTGGTTTTCCTCTCTTGTTCCACTTTCTAAAGATGCATCCATGTGTCCTGCTAATGTGCCCACCAGCGCAACAAAAGTCATCCTACTGAAGGCCGTCTCTGCCCTTCAAACAGTTCTGCAGCACTGCAGCCACCTGTGAGCAAAGCCAACATTGCAGCCCATCAAAGCTGGGGGACAGCCACGGGTTCAGCCCCGCAACCACCACCCGGTGCAGAAGGGATGGGGCTCTCCCCCTGCACCCTGCAGCTGTGGAGCAGGATGGGGCCCTTCCTCCTTTCAGCCGCACACCGCAGCCCTGCCAGCAACTCTTGCACTTTCACTTTGTGCCTCAAGCTGGGATTTGTCTAAACGCCATTGCTTTGCCCCAATCCCTCCCCTGGGGACACTGCATGGCTGGGGGGAGGACACACAGGAGGTCTCAGAGTCCAAAAGCACACAGCCCAGAGCAAAGCATGGCAAAACAAACACGGATCTTCCCAGAGACTGTAAATACGTAATGGCAAAGGAGGGGGAAAAAGTAAAAGAAAAGTACTGGGAGGGGGCTAAGAAGTCCTCCATGCATCAAAATGAGCTGAAAAGAAGTCCAAGGAGCTGAGCCAGCCCTGACCCCGCAGCCCCAAAGCACATGGGACACGGCTGGGTTCCAGCGCAGCGCCGCTTCCTCCAGCTGCTTTCACTACCAAAAGCACAGCAGCCCCAAAAGTCCCAGCAAGCCCAGCACATCTTGAATCCATTTGCAACAGCAATGTCGAAATCGCAGCTCGACAGCTCGCTCCGGTTTCCTTGACAGTAAATCCCAGCGGCGGCCGCACTGCTCCCGGTGCCGGAGCCAATGGGTCAGGGCTCTGTGCGGTGACCCCAACTGGCACAGCGGGGCTGACACAAGGACGTTGGCACAGCACTGCTTGCAGTGCATCAGCCTCGTGTTCAGGGGCCCCGCGTGTGCCAAACCACGCAGCACTGCGAGCCAGCAAAGTGCGTGGGGCAGAGGGAGAGTGGGGTGGGCAGGGGGGCACCCCTAACTGTGGGGCAGCATCACCCCTTTTAGGGTCTTGCACCCTCCCTAAGGGACCATCAGACATGAGCCCTCTGTAAGGGATCACCATCTTTTTGGGGTCCTGATCCTAAAGGATCACACCAACGGTGGATGGAGCACAGTGCCCAGGATAGGAGTGCTAGGACCCCCCAGAAGAGAACAGAGAACACAGAAGAGGGAGTGCCCAGGGGTTAAGGGGTGCTGGGAGCCTCAGTGATAAGAACAGGAGCACCCAGAGGTGCTGGGATACGGAGCACACACTGCAAACAGAAAGAATTCTTCGGGAAAAGTGGACCCGGGATAAGGACGGGGGTACGGGGTGCTCGGGGATCCCCGCTCCGGACTGGGGCACAGGAGAAACGGCCGCCCCGCGTTCTCTCCTCCACTTTCCCTTCGCAGTCGCTTCCCGGAGCCGCCCGCCCCGTCCCGGCCCCGCTCAGCTCCGCGGTTACCTGCACGAGAAAGCGTCCGAGAGCCGCTCGCCCATGGTGACACGGCGCGGCACGGCTCAGGCAGGAAACCGATGCGAAGCGCTCCGCATTTCCGCCGTGCGGAGGAACCGCGGGGCGCGGACCCCGGCCCAGGGGCGTTATGTAAAAGCGGCGCCGCGCGGCGGACCGAGGGCGGAGGCTGCGCGGGGGCGGAGCGGGAGCGGCACCCGCAGCTCCTCCGGGAGCTCCGCCGGGGCCCCGCCGCCCCGCAGCGGCCGTTCCGCGGGTGCGCAGCGCTCCGCGTCCCTCCCCGCATCTGATGGCGCAAACCGCGCTCTTTGGGTGTTTAGGATTCGGGGCGGTTTTGTAGGGGGCGAATGGGGTTCCGCAACACGGGGCCGTTCGGGGGATCTGAGGAGCGGGAGCTCTGCGGCGGTGGCGGTGGGTGGGACGCCGTCCCGGAGCCCGTTTCCCAGCGGTTCCCTCTGCCTTTCGGCCAAGGAAGTCGGCAAACGGCACCGCGAGGCATGCAGGGCTGCAGCCGTCCCCACCGCAGGGACAAATGGCCCTCGTGTCCCTCACCCCAAGGGCTTCAGTGAGTGCACACAGTTGCCAAGCTTGGCCATCCCAGTGCCGCCCCGCTGCTGCCTGGTGCCATCCCAGTGTCAGCCAGGTGTCATCCCAGTCGTATCCTGGTGCCATGCGCAACCCCGGTGCCACCCTGTCCCATTGGAGAGGGACACCGTGGCAGATCTGTGTCCCTGCAGAGACAACAAACTTCCACTGCACCTTTTTTTCCGGGTGAGGAACTACTCTGCGGTCTGTGCCATCCGCCTGTCCCATTGCCTTCCACCTGTGTCACCAGCCGATGCAGGACAAGGTCTTACCTCGAGAGCTGCTTCGCAGTTCCCCCCAGCATAATGGCACTCCTGGCTCTGAGCACAGCCCCGGGCTGCTCTCCTTCCCAGGCAGCCGTCCCAGCTGTGCTTTTCCTGGTGACCTTCAGCTATTTCACCAGCACCCTCTGCATGTTCTCAGCCCCTGCAGCCTGAGATTTCTCTTTTGTTTTGCTTCCTGTACGGATTTTTTTGTACTCCCTGACTACCGATTCAGTGCACCGACTTCTGCTTTTTCTGTTTGTTTGCTCACCCGCACCCGTGGCCGCTTCCCTTCTGCTGTGCGCTGGGCTCAGCCCTTAACTCTTGCAGTTTTCCCCCTGGTAAAGGCTCCTGCAGCAGCCTTCCCTTTCTCTTTAACTCATTCATATTCTGGATGTGCCCGGTGCTTTGGGAATGGCACAGCTGCATCTCCCAGGGCTGGGGCACACGGTGACCTCTGTGGGGTGAGATGAGGTCCTCACACTGCACACATCTGGGGAATTAGTGCGGTGATAGTTGGGGAGGTCCTAAAATTTCTGGTTGGGTTTTGCCTATTCTTTCAGGGGGCAGAGTGGGTGGTGGGAGAAGTGGTGGTGGGAAGGGTGGCGGGGGTGATCATGGTGATGGTGGTCGTGGGAGTGTCGTGGTTGTGATGGTGGTGATGGAGAAGGTGGTGAGGGTGATGGGGGTGGTGGCAGAGAGAGAGAACGGTGATGGGAGCGACGGTGGTGATGGCGGTGGTGGTGAGGGTGACAGGTGGTGGTGAGGGTGATGGTGATGCTGATGATGGTAGAGCTGCCCTGCAGCCCCCTCGAGTGCTGCCTGCTGTAGCCCATTGTCTCACAGCAGCCCCGTAGCATCCCCATAGCTCCTCAGCCCCATAGCTCCTCAGCCCCATAGCAGCCCCACAGGCGGACTCCCGGCGCCCCCTCCCGGCAGCCCCGCACAGCGCCGGTCCCCCCGCCCCCCGGCGCTCCCCCCTCTTCCCGCAGTGACTCAGAGCTCCCGGCTCAGCGCGCTCCCTGTGGCCGTCGCCAACCACGGGAGCAGGGACTGAGGCGGTGTCCCAAAGGGCTCCCAACCGCCCCTCTTCCCCTCTCAGCCCCTTTTCCTCCGCGTTTTCCCAACTTCCAGCTCGCCCCGCATTTCCCAGCTCGTCCCGTGGGATCTGGATGGGGAAACGGAGGCACGGGATCTGATTCCTTTGCTGTGAGGACTCCGCAAGGACAACGGGCCAATGTCACGGGACTGCCCAGAAGAGGAAGTGTCGGAGCGTGCGGCAAAACGCGGCCATCCCGAGGGAGACCGAACAGGAAGCAAAACTCACGGGGAATTTCGCCGTTGGGTTTTGAGGAATTGGAACGATTCTCCAAAAGAGAGGGGAGGAACAACTCCACGACTCCTGCTAACGAAGCTGCAGGGGGCAGTCGGGGCTCCCCACAACTCCCCTGCATTCTAATAAAGCTCTGCCTTCTCCCCATGGCTCTCCCTCCTTCAGATGTGGCTGTTGCCAATGGGAGCTGTGTGGCCGGGCCAGGCTGTAAGAACTGCAGGGCTGTGAAAGGAGGAAGATAAAACCTGGGTGGTTTTAGTGCTGCTTCAATCCCTTTTTGTAGACCGAAAGAGAAAGTCCACAGGTGACAGAGGAACTCTTCGGTGAACTGAAAACCTTTGCCCCTGCAGCAGTGGTTGCCTGCAGTGTGATTTCTTGGCTCTCTGCAAAGCAAAATCCAACAGTGCTTCTACAAAATGTGCACATCGCTGAGCAGGGGAACAAAGAACCTGGAGGAAATGGAGAGCAAGTGAAAAATGCAGTGTTGTGCAGCTGTGGTGAATGCTGAGCTCTTGCTGTCTCACCCATCCCGTCATCCATAAGAATCACAGAGTCATAGAATCGTTTGAGTTGGAAAGAACCCCTAAAGGCCATCTGTTCCCACTGCCCGCAGTGCACAGGGACACCCACAGCTCCATCAGTGCTCACAGCCCCATCCCCTGACCGTGGCTGTGTGCAGGAATGGGGCACCAGCAGCTCTCTGGGCACCCTGTGCCAGAGCAGAGGGACAAGAGCACCTCCCCCACCCTGCTGCCCACACTGCTTTGGTCGCAGCCCAGGATATTGTTGCCTTCAGGGCTGTGAGAGCACGCTGCTGGCTCACCTCATCCAGCTGCCACCCACCTGTACCCACAAGTTCGTTTGGGCACAGCTACGCTCAATCCTTTCATCCCCTGGTTTGTACTGATTGCAAGGGTTGCCACGACCCAGGTGCAGCCACGACACAGGTGCAGCCCTCGCGCTTGAATTTGTTCAACTTGATGGGGTTCACCTGGGCCCGCTGCTTAGCCTATCTAGGTCTCTCTTTACTCATCCATCCATCCAGCTGGGACCCCCAGGTCGGGCCCGGCTCTGCGAGGGGCGGTAGCGGCAGCTTACGGGGAGGAGCCGGGTGGCAGCGCCCCGCCCGAGGGGCGGCCCGAGCCGAGCAGGGGTGCGGAAAGCCGAGGACAAAAGGTGCCCGGGGGATGGGAGCGGGGGTGGCCCCGAAAGGGACTGGAGTGGAACTGGAGCGGGGCGGGACCGCGCGGTGCTGGGGAACGGCGGTGGGGCTCGGTCGGGGCGGTCCCGCTAAAGGCTGGGGCGCTCTCACCGCGCGCGGATGTCCCTCTCCCAAAAGGCTGGCTTTGGGATCCCGATTGGTGCCCCCGAGCTGGGAGCCCTCTCCTGGCTCCTTTCATCCTGCGATGTGGCTCAGTAGGAAAATAATGGTCATCCTCGCACGTGTCCGTCTTGTGCTGCGCAGGCAGCGGTGACGCGCTGAAATTCGTCATTTTGGGACAGAGGGAGTGGGGGCAGAGGGGTGCCAGCTGGGTGCCAGCCCTGTGCCGGCAGCCGTCCCTGCATCCAGCGTTTCCGTGTCCCCCAAGGTCACCCACAGCCGGAGCCCAGAGACAGAACAGCGCCGTGCCCCGCAGCACAGGTGGGTGGAAGGAACGGGATGGTGAGGGCACCGCTGTGTGGGGACACGGGGAGGGGTGGCCTGGCCCTGTGTGACGCTGTCCCGTGAGGGTCCCATGGGCACGTGGGCTGGGTGGTGGGGAGGGGAGCGGCCGCAAGGCCACCTGTGCTGTGTGATGTGGGACAGCGAGGGGGGGGGAAGGGGGAGAGAGGAGGGGGGTTAACAGCCCCAAGTGGGGCTTCTCTACGGGGAAACACTGCCTGGGGTGCGGAGTCCACCCTGGGAGCACCCGACCTGCAGCACTGCATTGTGCCGGGGTGAGCCTGCCTGCGGTGTTTGTTCTCAGTCTCCATTTCCTGGGTGCCAGCAGGAACAAGGAGCCGGCGGGCGGCTGCAGCGCTGCGCACACACTGCCCGCACCCTCTGCCTGCAGCCATGAAGCTGAACGAGCGCAGTTTGGTGTTCTATGCCACCTGCGACTCCCCGGCCGACAATGCTGGATTCCTCTTCAAGCGTGGCGAGCGGCACACGGCATACCACCGCCGCTGGTTCGTGCTCAAGGGCAACATGCTCTTCTACTTTGAGGAGCGTGAGAGCCGTGAGCCGGTGGGCGTCATCGTGCTGGAGGGCTGCACCGTGGAGCTCTGCGACTCGGCTGAGGAATTCGCCTTCGCCATCCGCTTCAGCGGCACCAAATCACGCACCTACGTGCTGGCAGCCGACAGCCAGGCGGCCATGGAGGTGTGGGTGAAGGCGCTGTCGCGGGCCAGCTTTGACTACATGCGGCTGGTGGTGCGGGAGCTGGAGAAGCAGCTGGAGGAGATGCGGTGGGGCTGCCGGCACGGCCCGGCCTGCTGCAAGGCACGGCCTTTGGGGATGGAGCACTCCCTGCCGGCTCTGCCCACGGTTCCTCCAAAGGAGAATGGCTGTGCGGTGTGGAATAATGCGCCTGGCATGGACCAGCTGCATGATGGTTGTGATGATGACACCGACCCACAGCCACCTCCGCTGCCTCCACGCCGGCGAGCATCCAGCGGTGACACTGGAACAGCTGAGACCTCAGTATTCTGCCGATTGCACGAGCATTATGGAAAGCAGGTGGCCCAACTGCGGCAGGACTGGCAGCACCGGCAGTGCCAGCATCGGCCCTGAGAGGCCCTGTGGGCAAAGAGTCCTTGGTACAACCTCAGTCCCCTCTACAGGACTCACAGCTCCTGGGGATCAAGCACTGAGCTGGGTGCACTGGGACCTCCAGAGGCAAGGATGCCGGGGAGAGTTTGGATGGGTGTTGCACTGCCAGAGGGCTGGAACTGCCTTCACCTGCTCAAGGCCAGTTGAGCCCCATGGCATTCGTCTGCTCCAGCAGGATGTGGTTTGTAGAACAAATGCATGGGCGCTATCCTAGCAGCACAGTGCCAAGCACAGCAGCCACCATGGCCTCATGTTTGTGTGCTGCTGCCACCCAGCAGGATCCTGGTCCTCCAATTTACCATGTGGTGGAGTTGCCTCCACCCAACCACATCCTCCAGGGCTCCAGGACAGATATTTTTGGAGCTGGTGTCACCCCTGAGCTGGCTCACAAAGGGGAAGTGTCGCAGCAATGAAAAGGAACATGCGTGTCAGCAGTGGAGGGAGCAGAGTGATTCACATGCACAAGCAGAGCGTGGCTGCTATTGGAGCCTTGGGGTCTCATGCAGACGTTTCTCTGGTTCGTATCCGTTCTGCTGGCCCAAGGACTTTGTGACACCCCAGCTGGTGCAGTGACTGTTGTAGTCAGCCATCCCACCAGCTCTTCCTTCACTAAAGCTGTTGAATCCCTTCCCTCCTGGATTTGTTTCCCAAATCTTGGAGCAAGAGGAACCCTGTGTTAGGCCAAGTGGCCGCATCTTCATTTGACTTCTCAGAACTGGCTCAAGTTCTTTTTCTACAATAAATATTGCTTCAGGAATTTCCTCCTGGCCTCCTTCTCATTTGCACATTTGGCTCATTTGGGAAAGTAGGTCCTGGAGCACCCTTGAGGGATGAGGTTGGGGATGGGATTGGTAGTGGAATTGGGGTGGAATGGTATGGTGTGTTTTACACAGGGGGCATCAGGACATTGTGTTGGTCCCATGTAGGGACAGCATAGCAACTGTTTTGGACAGAAATCACACAGCAGAGTCCAGAAGGCCTCAGATCTGTGTGGTTGTGCCTTGGAAGCTGCTCTGGTGAGGACAGGGATGAAGCAATGAGCTGTCCTCCCTGCTATGCGCGCGTACACAAATGACTGTAGCACTGCTAAGAGCAGAAGTGTTATCAGATGGAAGTCAGATTGTCTGCCAACAAGCTGCGGAATTTATCTTTTCCCCAATAATCTGAGCCCCAACAACCAAATACTTCATTAGCTCTGGCATTAACTAAAACCTGACTCATGGGCAGCACCCCATGGTCCCCAGTCCTCTACCAAGGCTGTGAGTCACTGAGGCAGGGCAATATAGCCATCCCCTCGCTGGGGCTGGTGGTAGTCTCACACAGGGAAGGGGACCCTGCTGTCGCATAGGTGGCACTGCCATCCTGCACGGCATTCTGGCTCGTAGAGGGCAGCCGAGGTGACGTCTCTCTGCATCCAGATGGAGAATGAAGCCTCTGCAGTTTCCATGGCAGCTGGCCGAGCTTTTCAAGGTGTTCAGATATTCATTAAAAATAAATCCTTCCCAACATGTTAGTCGACAAACAAGCTAAAACAGATATGCAACATATGGATTTATTAATTCATCACACGCCAACCTCCCTGCCTCGTGGTGGTAGCTACAAAATCACCGGGCGATGCTGAGGTAAGGTCAGGAGGCTCCCAATGGAGGCCAAAGTGGACACAACCTGAAACCAAGCACCAGGGAAGCATGCTGCTCTTGGGGCAAGACTGCACCCTGAGCTGGACCGACCCCATAAACACCCCCCTTTTTCCCAATGGAGTGACACTGATGGCTGCAAGAGCCCCAAAACCCAATGCAAGGGTGAAACTCAGTGTGAGCCACTGCCACAAGTCTCAGTTCCTGCGAAGAAACACACCGCGACGCCAGGAGTCTTATCCAACTTCTGTATTTAGTGGCTCTTTACAGAACTTGTTCCTTCCAAAATTGTTAACAAAGTTCATCGATCTCATAGAAACTTTTGAAGTACAGTACATGAGCCTATAACAAAATGTGATCAGTATGTCCCACTAGCTTTTAGTACAACAGGATTTCCATGTTCCAAAGACTACCCTAAGTGCTTCATCAAATCCCGTTCCACTAAAGCTAACACAAGCACACTACGGAGAACAGTCGGCAATGGGTATGCCTTGGCCTTCGGTGGCACGGTGGCAGCAGGGTGACCTCAGGGAGCTCGTGCTAGTGCAGAGCCGAGCTTGCTTTTGGAGAGCCCAATAGGTTTGCTTTTGAAATTGCTCCCTGACTACCACCAGAGTATAAAAATACCTTCTATTCTGATAAAAATGTCTACAGTGGAAAACAAGTCAATGCATAGCCTCAGAGCTGGCATCGAGCTCCCCCCCACGGCCCCGCGGTGCCTCTCATCAGGTGACAGATGGTGGAGAGGGTGGCCAGAGTGTGGCATGCCGCATTCTTGGCGCTTGCAAAATGCATTGAGAAACGGAATGGACAGGAAACATTACAGGACACAATCCACCCTCCTCTTCTAAAGGCATTTTGTTAGTTGGGGCACTGAGATGGGAACACTCCAGAGACCTGATTTGGGTGTTGGAATGCCACCACACCACTGCTGTGGCTTTGCACTAGGTCAGTAGCAAGGCACCACTGTGCTTTGCCCAACTTAGCCCCAAGCACAGTATAGGGCAGGAACATGGCTTGATCCCATGTCCCAGCTCATTGAGACATGCTGTAGTAGCCACTGCTTGGGGACACAGCCATGACAATAGGATGCGGCCATGGCAAGGGGACATGGCCATGACAATGGTTCACAGCCGCAGAAAGAGGGCATGGCCATGGCGAGGGGATGCTCCCCCTGCCCACATTCCAAAGCCTCCAAACCAAAAAAGTGCTTCAGCCCCCAAAGCTGCACATGGTGCAGGGAGAACCCAGAGCAGGGCACGTTCTGGCTTTTTGGAGTCCCTAGGCACCAGTGATTTCATTTTCCATATGACAGTAGAGCATGGGGACCCCAAATGCCATCCCCAGCCAGCTGGAGCTGCCCCAGGTGTCAAACCCAGGTACCTCTTCCCATCACCACCACAATCAGAGACAGCTTGCTTCACTTGGGTCTGTTTTGCCTCTTTCCCTCTTTTCCAGTGCTGTCATTGTTGAGGGCCAGCACCAGCTGCTGACTCGAGGGAGCGCGAGGGACTGCATTTGCACCATGCTACGTCTTGTTCCAGAAGGCTATTGCAGACATTTCTACAACATATACAACTGCACGTGACATTCTGTGTTACAAAGGTTTCAAAAACATACCACCAGAACTAAATACATACTCGATGGCGTCAAGGTTTCTGATTTAGAGTCTTCATGGACTATAACACAGTCTCTGGATGGGGCAGAAGCGATGCAGTGTCTTACAGACAGATGTGGAAAAATGCTATGCAAAAGTTTATTAAATTTGGTCAGTCTCATAGTGCTTCTTGATGGCTTTGCTCAGTAAGTCTTTTCTGTGGGTTTTTTTGTTTGTTTTTAATCTCATCCAGTGGCAAACTACAAGACTTCAGTGTACATTTAATGACACGACTGCTACATCATCTTGATTTTATAGCTATCTTTAATATCAAAGCAGCTTAAGCTGTTAATAAATTCCAAAGTATCCTTTTATTAAAATATCTAAAAGAGGTCTATAAATATTTTTCTTTTTCTTTTTTAAAATCGTTCCCAGTTTTTCACATTGAAAACAAAGCTGGGGGAGCTTCGTGGACGAACTTTGCAGGGTCCACCTCTCGGTGCGCACTGAGTTTAACAAAATATAGAGATGTGTGTGTCTGCAAGGCAGCTCAGAACTCCCACTCGAGGACCTCCTCGCGGTTGGCAGCCCGCTCCAGGCGGTGGATGATGTTGTTGAGGTTGGCCATCTTCTCGTGACGTCGCTGGACGCTGGTGCTGAGCCGGGGACACGGGGCTGGCGGCAGTGCCGGTGACACCGGCCCGGCAGAGGATGGCCCTGGTGAGGCTGAACCAGCGAGGCCAGGCGAGGAGGCAGCGGAAGGCGAGCTGGGGGAAACCTCCAGGCTACAGTGGGATGAGTTGGCCGATGACTGCGAGCTGCCAGGGTCGGGATGGAGTGGTGGTGGTGGTGGTGGAGGACCTCCGGAGGCCCTGGCTCGGCCTCCCCGCCGTGGGAGGCTGCCGGTGCTGGGGGCAGCAGCACGGGGAGCTCCTCCTCGCTCCTCCTGTGGGGGCCCAGTGCTTTCTGCTGTCCCGGCTGGGCTGCGCGAGTCCCGCCGGCGGCTCCAGCTGCCCACCTCCCCCTGCTCCTCTTTCACCTTCACCTCGCCAGTGCAAGGGTGCTCACCCCCACTGAAAAGGGGTTTTCGGTCCTCAGTATCTGAGTCAGGGCTGTGTGGGGCCCTAGGCCTTGGGCCGGCTGCCCCACCATTCTGCTCTGGGTCCGTGTCGTTGTCTTGTGTGCCTTCCACCAGCATCTCCCGGCGCATCCGTGACCTGTGGGGCACAAACACGGGGCGTGAGTGATCAGACCAGTTTGGAAAAACATCAACAGGCAGGAATTGTATTGAATGCTTCAAACATAAAAACCCCAACTTGTCATTCACAGAATGATGGAATCATAGAATCGTTAATGTTGGTAAAGACCCCTAAGGTCATCATGTCCACACCCAACCTACCCCCACCTTGAATCACAGAAATCACAGTCACCAATGCTGGAAAAGACCTCCAAGATCATCCAGTCCAACTGCCCGCCTATCACCAGTATTTCCCCACTAAATCATGTCCCTTAATACCACATCTAAATGTTTCTTGAACACCTCTAGGGACAGTGACTCAACCACCTCTCTGCGCAGACCATTCCAGCATGTAGAAGAAACTCTTTTGTAGAAGAAACTTTTCCTGACTATCTAACCTGAACTCCTGGTGCAACTTGAGACCATTACCCCTCATCCTTTGGGCTCTTTCTAGCTTGCAGTCTTCCAAACTCAACCATTTTTGTACATATTTTCCCCTACCGCTTTTTTGTTTTTTTAGATATCACTATTTGAAGACATACTTCAGGGTTGTTTTGTGCTGTTTCAGCAGCATCCATACCTGTAGTTGTGGAACCAGTTGATGACGGTGTTGGTCTTGAGGTTGAGCTGGAAGGAGAGCAGCTCAATAGTCTGCTGGGAGGGATAGGGTTCCAGCTGGTAGGCTTTCTTCAGGGCTTCCTTCTCTTCAGGAGCCAGCACCACCCGTGGCTTCTTGATCTGCAGAAGGCTGAGGTCCTGGGGCTGCAGGCCGGGACTGGCACACTCGGAGCGGGCGCCTGGGGACTCGCTGTCTGAGCCGGCACTCATCAGCCCATACCGGCGCTTCAGGTAGGCTGCAGGAGAGGAGACGGAGCTGCGCGCCGCTCAGCCCCCTCCGCCCCACTCATCCACTGCCGCCCAACCCCCATGCTCACCTTTCTTCTCCAGCTTCTTCATGTCACGCAGTTTTTCGACGTTGTGAGGGTCATTGAGCCAAAGTTGCATGCGGACAAAGGGCTCCCTCCCCTTCAGGCTCAGCTTGTGCCATGGCTTGGGCCTGGAGAGGAGATCGGACACCGAGCCCTGCGTCAGGCCCAGGATGCTCTCCCCGAACAGCCGCTGGCCTGGCAGAGGAGAAGCAGAGGTGGTTAGAGAGGGACAAGTCACACCACTGTCCAGCCAGCCACGTCCCAATCACCCTGCCACCCTGTCACCGTGTCACCCATCTGCTTGTCAACCCACAACCCCATCACCCTATCACCCCACCACCCTTTTAGCTCATCACCATGTCAACCCATCATTCCACCACCCCATCACATCATCACCCAACACCCTGCCAAAAGCCAGTCAGCCGGGAACCCACTCGCCTCACCAGCATCTCCCAAAATGGCGCTCGCACCTAAATTGTTGTCCGTCAACACCTCCTTGACCTTCTTGGTGATGGAGTAGGTGTCCAGCTCGGGGGACATGGCAACAATCTCCTGGATGCCCACAGGGCCTTGGCTGTTGGGGTGTGCTTTGCCTGCCACCACTCTGCTCTCAGGCTGCTGGTTTTCCTTGCTGCTCTCCAGGGTGAGGGTAAGGGGCTCTTGCGATCCCTTCTCATGCTCCGTGGGGCTGGGGGGTGGCGAGGGGGATGGCTGTGGTTCGGCAGGGCTAGCTGTGTGGCACCAGGGAGAGGACAGGTCAGTGGCACTGGTGGGAGGGCACTGTGCAAACCCAATAATGGGCCGTAAGGATGGAATGGGTTGAGGGAAGGGATGGCAGCAGGAATGTGAAGGTTATTTTTATTATTAATCTGTTATTTATTATTATTTATTATTCCTGAAAGGAGGAAAGTCAGCAGAGCCTCTCCGGCATCTGTGGCTGAGCAGGAGGCAACAGCAGAATAATTAAAGAGAGAAAACACAACATTAACATAAAAACCCAACTACTTTTCTATTCCAGGCACAAAGCCAAGGATTTTTGTTGTGTTTTTCCTTTTCTTTTTTTAACTAGATGACTTTCAAAACCCATTTCTGAGAAAATAACATTAGAAGGAGCTGTGCAACAGCCCTATCTTGTCTAACATACTAATTAAGGGGGGTTGAAATGAACTGCATGTATTGGATGGGCGGCTTTGGACTGAAGGAAGGGTGATGTCAAGTAGCCTGGAGCAACTGCTGTTGCTGAAGTGATGCTGTATGTAATGAGGACATGACCAAATCCTCCTGTCTTAGGATGCGGGAGATGGATGGGAATGGTATTGGGATGTTTATGGAGCAAGGGATGCAGCGGCGGCAGCACTTACCCTGGGATGGGGTCGGCTGCTGGCTGATGCCTTGCCCCAGCTGGTCCGTCAGCCAGAGCTGCATGCGGATGAAGGGCTCCCGTCCCTTCTGCGTCAGCTTACTCCACGGCTTGGGCCGTGACAGCATGTCACTCACACTGCCCTGGGACAGGCCCAGTACCTGGGTATGGTGCAGGCGTTATGTGCTGGGCTGCTGCCTGGCCATCGTCCCTGCTGAACAGGAAGCGAGCCCGGCCGCGCTGGGGCAAGGAGCAGGATGGGTGGAGGGGACAGGGCTTGCACTCACACCCCATGGTATGCCCAAATCCCTTGGTCCCAGTGCTTGGTGCAGGTGCTGGGATCACCCTCAGGGCTACCCCACTGGGTATGGGTTGTGGGGACAGCACATTCCCTGTGGGCAGTGCCACCAACCAATTGGTGGTGGCCATCAGGAGACTGTTGGGTTGGGTTGGACATTGAGGACTCTGAGGGGAGCCCTGTGGCACAGTGAGGACCCTGGCAGGAGGTGCTAGAGGACATCAACCAGCCCTGGGTGCTGAGATGGACAATTCCCACCCCACTGAGGGGACACCAGACTCCATTCCCCAAGCCGGTACCTTCTCTCCAAAGATCCTCTGGCAGATGCCATTCTTGGCCAACTTCTCCTTGACCTGCCGGGTCAGCTCCAATGTGTCCACCTCCCTGTACATGTACATTTCATACTGCTCTGGTGTCAGCGGAGGCACGGTAGGCTTCAGGGTGCGCGGTACATAGGCAGGGTAGTAGGACAGCCGGCCACCAGCTGCCGGCTCCATGCCAGCACCCTCCACCTTCATCTCTGCTAATCGGTGTGGCTCATCCTCAGCTGCCGGCAGCTCATCCTCATTGGTGCCACTCTCAGCAGGCTCACCCCTTGGCCAGCCTCGTCCATTGGCCATGCCGGAGTAGCTCGAGGAAGAGGAGGAGAGCGAAGGCGAAACAGAGGTGTAGGGTCGGCTGAGCAGGCTGCGCTCTGACGCCCAGTGCTGGTCGAAATAAGAGCCAGCATCACCAATCTCTGACTTCACCTTGCGGATGATGCTCTGCACAAAGGCAGCAGGCGAGAGGACAGCAAGGGGCGTCTGAGGGGGGCCAGGGCTGGCCCCGCTGCCCTCCTCCTGCTTGACGTAGGCTGGGACGATGTTCTGGCTGACGGTGGCCAAAGTGGAACGCTCAGTGGGCGGTGTGCCCCCGGGCCGCCCGCTGCTCCCTGCCTCCATCTCCAGCAGTGCCTGCTGCTGCGCCTGCATCTCCCGCCGTGCCTGCTCCAGGATGCTCTTGATGGCGTCCTCTGAGCTGCTGCCACCCGCCCCGTTGGTCACCGCTTGAGATGCTGATGGGTTTTTGGGCTCACCTGCAAAGAGGGGCAATGAGGGGAACCGCTGGGTGCAGAACTCATAGAGGTGCTGGCTAGAAGCGAGGGAAGGTTTTAACATTTTCAGTTTTGTTCCTGCCCTGCTTTTGGCTGGGATGGAGTTAATTTTCTTTCTAGTGGATAGTATGGCAGTGTATTTTGGGTTTAGGGTGACAGTAACACTGATAACACACATATGTTTTGGCTGTAGCTGTTCAGAGCTTACACTTAGTCAAGGACTTTTCAGCTCCTCAAGCTGCCCTGCAGTGAGGAGCTGGGGGTACACAAGGAGGTGGGAGGTAACAGAGCCAGCACAGCTGACCCAAACTGGCCAAAGGGATGTCCGATACTGCATTGGCACCATTCAGAACAACAAAACTGGGGGCAGCTGGCCAAAGAGGCTGGAAAGCAGCCATGACATTCCTGCACCTAAGTGTGATTACATTTTGACAACTGCAAAATAAATCCCATTACCAACGATGACAATAAACGTGTTTGTTTTCTCTGTTTTTCCACCATTCCTGTCTAATGTAATCCTCCAGGATTCTGCCTTCTCAGCAGACTACCCATTTTAATGTATTTCATTTCTTGTCATTGACTGTGAGCAGAACTGCTTTAATGATTCCTCACACCATGTGGATCGTGTGCTCTCATTTAATTATCTGTTCTGGGAAAGGCAGGATGGAAAAGTTAAGTCCAAAGTTTCTGAAAGCTCAGGTACAGGGCGATGTGCAATTGAGCATGAGTGTTTTGTTTCCAGCAATATTTACCAGCAGTTCTTTCCACCATATCCCAAATCTCTATGGATGGCGATGAGAGAAATGGCCAAAAAAAGACCCATTTTGGCTAGTGCCATGCGTATGGATGGGGGAAGGTAGGAAGCACTGCCAACTCCTCACAAGCACCCTGAGGTCTCAGCCTTGTTTCTGGATGGCATGGCCCAAGGATATGTGGCCTGCAGTCTCCAAACACCTATAGACAGAACGCACCTCCCTTCTGTGACTCAATCTCCTTCTTTGCCTGCTCCAAGATGTTTTTGATGGCATCGTCGGAGCCGGTTTCTGGCGTTCTGATCCTCGGCGTGATGCTACCTGATCAAAGAAGCATGACAACAGATTTGTCACCAGTGCTGGTTCTACAAGCTCCACTTGTATGTCAGGAAGCATTTACTGTTGCTCATGTTTAGTTATTTTCAGGGATGCTGGATTTAAGGAAAACACCACTATTCATTAGTTGCCAGCCTCTACTGACAGCTCTTGCCTTCAACGCAGCATCACCTGGCAGAGGACACATGGGATCAGATGCCACCATGGCAAATTAGAACATTGCTGAGGAGCCACTGTTCCCAGAGCCAGGAGTTATTTCATGATGGTGACAACACTGTACCACAGTTCTGAAGCACTAAAACTTGATTATTTTAACAATATATTCAAAAACGTTGATTTGTATTCCACAGAACAGCCCAATGGAAGACTAAATGAGTGAAACTCATCCAGGGGCACACTTTCAGTTATGGGTTGTGGCATTTGTGCCCCATGGACAGCAGTACCTGGGGCCACTAGGGACAACCCTTAAATGCCATGGGTGACTCCACAGTGTCCCCATCCATCACCATGGGGCTCAGATGTGAGTGCAGTGGTGGCACAGGGGCAGTTCAGGGCAGCACCTGGCATTGGGGCCACCCCACCACTCACCTCTCTGGCGCACCTGGATAGTCCTCAGGGCCAGTACATTCTGCTCATCGGAGAGAAACTGCTTCATCTTGATGAATGGCTCCTTGCCCTTCACTGTCAGCTTACGCCAGGGCTTGGGCCGGGCCAGGATCTCACTGACAGAGCCCTGTGACAGCCCCAGCACATAGTGCCCAAAGACCCTCTGCCCAATGTTGTGCTTCAGCAGTTGTTCCTTCACCTGGAAGGCGATGTCGGCTGTATCCAGTTGCTCCTCGTCAGCTGAGCTGCCCCCGCTGCCCTCAGCAGGCTCTTCAGGTGGGCTGGTGGTGGGTGGAACAGTGCTGGGGGGCACAGAGCTGCTTTTGGCTCCGAAAAAAGCAGCGGGGAAGGACAGTCCCCCTCCAGCACCCTCACTCTTGTAAGGGGACCCCTGTAGTGGAGGGCCCTTGGGGAGCAGTGCGTCCCCTGGGAGCCGCTCTGCTCCTGGGAAGGGGGACAGTGGGAACGTCCGGAGGCCTTCGGAAGCCAGGCCAGGGCCAGGTACAGCTGGGAGAGGAGTGGGAGAGGTTGGCTCATCAGCTGGCGGGTGCGGGAGCTGCTGGGGGGACAGGAATGCCTGCTCCATGCCCACTGGGTCCTTCCCCGACTCGTCTTCACAGGGATCCTCCTCTAGAGATGAATGAGAGAGACAGACATGCACTATAGTCCTGCTGGCTAGATGCTCCTGCATCAGTTTCCCTAGCTGGAAATCCCCCATCCCATAGGCAGGCTCTTTCTGAGCACCTTTCTGAGTGACTTATGGTGAACATCGTAACTTTGACCATGGTGGTCATGCTCCAGGCTTGGACCCTTGCCCACACCAGAGTACACGCGGAGAAGCAACCAAGTGATTGGGCACAGATCGACAATAAAACTATATATATACAGTCTGATAGCAATAGAACAAGGGGGAATGGTTTTAAAATAAAAGAGGGGAGATTTAGGTCTGATGCTAGGAGGGATTTCTTCATTCAGAGGGCAGTGAGGCTCTGGCAGTGCTGCCCAGAACTGTGGGTGCCCCATCCCTGGAGGCCATGATGGGCTCTGGGCAGCTTGAGCTGGGGGCAGCCAGCACATGGCAGGGGTGAAGCCAGGGAGCTGTAAGATCCTTTCTAACCCAACCATTCCATGATTCTACAATGAATATGTGGACATGGCTCTTAAAGACATGGTTTAGCAAAGATCTTTGTAGAATTAGGTTGATGGTTGGATTTGATGACCTTCAGGGTCTCTTCCAACCAACGCTTCTGCAACTTATGGCACATGAGGCAATGTGTGTCCACTGGTACCCTACCAGTGCTGGCCATCAAGCTGGGCTTCTCCAGCAGGTACTTCTGTGGTGGGTAGAATGCCTCCTTCCCCAGCAGCAGGGCCTCCTCCGGCTTCGACATGCTCTGCAAGGGGCAAAGCAGCGGTGGGCTGGAGCAGCAGGGCTCTGGCGGGGCCAGTAGACCTCCCGCATCCCACCAGGACGCCAGGCCCGCGCCACAGCACTTGCCTGGGGCAGGCTGCAGCTGGCGGATGCCACCTTCATGGCCTTCAGGATGCTGGGGGAGAAACGAGGGGCGGTGAGGCAGGGGATGTGGCCTCGCAGCACCCAACCGCGGGAGCAGGCCTACCTCAGCTCTGTCTTGATCTCCTCGTAGTCTGCTTGTGCCTGCAGCTTCTCCTCCAGCTTCTGTGGAGGACACACTCATGGTGTGAAGCCAACACAGTCAGATCAGTGCCCACCCTATGCCCACCCAAGCCCCCACACCTCAATGGCTTCGTTCTTGGCAGCCAGCTGTCCCTCTAGCTCAGCAATCTGGTTGGCGGAGGATTCCTCCAGCTCCTGCAGTGAGCTCTGGAGGTGCTGGATGTCCTTCAGGAGCCGTAGGATCTCCCGGTCCTTGGCAGCCAGAGCAGCCTCCAGCCTTGACCCTGAGCACATGGAATAGTTCGCTTTGTCCTGCTGGGAGAGGGTACAGCATTAGCTCCTGGCCACCCAATGCAGGGACATGGGGGCTGTCATTGGCAGGGGGTGGGATGGACTCTTCCTCTGTCCTCAGAGGTCTTCCATGTTCAGCGGAATGCTATAGAAGTGCAAATTGCCCACTTTATGGGAGGCTGCTCCCCATAATCTTGCATGGGCAATGTTATGACCCAAGAGCAATGAAAAAATGCCTGGATCCTTCCTGCTTTGCTTCTGGGCTGCTCCCAGACGTGATGGAAACTGCTGAATGCAAAATGGTGCTCCCAAGCGCAAGAGAGTTCTCCTGGCTGCATGCATGGGGTGCTCCTGTCTATATGGGATGCTTCCGGCCATTATGGGATGCTCCTGATCATTATGGGTGCTCCTAACCTCTATGTTTTGCTCTGGGATGCAATGGGATGTTTCCAGCTGCTATGGGTGCTCCCAACCACGGTGGGATGCTCACAGCTGCAATGACTGCTTCCAGCCACTTGGGATGTTCCCAACCACTACAGGATGGATGTTCCCCAATGCTATAGGAGCTGCTCACCCCGGCAGCACCCTGAGGGGAGCAGCAGGCCAGACGCAGGGAGCTGTTGACAGCTGCCAGCTGCTCCCTCAAGCTCTCCACCTCCCTCTGTGCAGCCTCGGCACGCTGCAAGAGACCAGAAAGTGCATCAGAATGGGCACCCCCATGCTTGGGGCAGAACCAAATCCCAGCACCATGCCTGCCTCTCCTGAGTATCCAGCTCCCACCCGCTATTGGAAATTCTCAGCTCACCTGGTTGGCTTTTTCAAGATTGGTCATGATCATGGCCACTTCATCTGCCCTGAAAGAAGAAGCAAGAGGCATCAGATGGTACACAGAAACCAATCCAGAGGCAAGGGACACAAAATCAGTGGTTGGCAGAAGTCCTTCTAGGACAGCAGCATAGACACACATCTTAGATTAGGGAGTGACCACAACTTTGGGTCTCTTCACACGCTCTGGGACTCACTTGGAGGCAGCCTCCTCATCATATTTACACCGTAGTTCCAGCAGCTCTGTTTGTGTCGCCTTCAGCGCTGGCAGCGGGGAAAAAAGAGAGAAGACAGGGGTGAGACATGGGCTGGGGGGTTCAGCACCCTGTGGTTCCCACAGTCCATCCTTCCTACCTGAATGGAGCACCTTGATCTTCTCCTCGGCTTCCCCCAGCCGCATGGCCAGGGTGAGCTGGGCTTCTTGCAGCCCCCTGTGGAGAGAGGGGCATCAGCCATGAGGGTCAGATTTATGTAGTTTATGGTCCTGGTGGTAAAAAATCATTTCGGGTGGAAAATGGCAACACACATTGCTACAGAAGTGGAGAAGTGAATGGCAATGCACATCACTAGAGAAACAAAAAAAGTGATGGCAATGCATATCACAAGGACAAGTGGTGTTGGCCTTAAGTTGCAGCAAGTTGCATTCAGGTTGGATATTAGAAAGAATTTCTTCTCCCAAAGAGTGGTGAGGTACTGGCACGGGCTGCTCAGGGAGGTGGTGGGGACACCATCCTCAAAGGTGTTCAAGAACTATGGCACTGAAGGATGTGGTTAGTATGCATGGGGGTAATGGGTTGGGGTTGGACTTGATGACTCTAGAGGTCTTTCCCAACATTAATGATTCTGTGATTCTATGATTCTATGATTCTATGATTCTATGATTCTATGATTCTATGATTCTATGATTCTATGATTCTATGATTCTATGATTCTATGATTCTGTGAGTGGACATGGCAGTGATGGGATGGTCATTGGATTTGATGAACTTAATGGTCTTTTCCAAACATCAATTGTTCTGTGATTCTACCAGAAAGGGGATGGCAACACACATCACTAGGGAAATGGAAGAGGAAATGGTAATGCACAACGCTAGCACACCCAGCACAGCCCCACACTCTACAGTTCCTTGACAACCCTCTGTTCCCGAGAGTGGTGTCCCCCAGACCCTGCTGACCCCATGGTACCTAGGGATGTTGTCCTATCTCTGTCCCTGCTTGATGTCCCCAAACAAGGAGCCAAGAAAGGAAAGTAGAAATGCTTCTGCACCGAAATGCAACCCCTCCTGTCATTAATTAGAGGGGGGAAGCAATCAGGGAAAAGTTATTCTGCATTATTTATAGCCCTTACTTGCCAGGAACTTACTTGGAGAGCTCTGCAATTTAGGGTTTAAAGATTCCTCGTTTGTTACGGGTGCGGTGCGTTAAGGAATAGCAATGAAGCGCTGCTAAGCGCGCCGCTGGGAAAGCCGGGAGCCTCACAATTAAAAGGCCGCTTAATGAGCTTCGTCCGCCAGCCTCGGTTTAAGCGATTTGCTCAAGCAACACCACGTGGCACACCCAGAAACTGCTGGGAGAGGGACAGACAGACGGACAGCACCAGGCAGGAGGTGCCATGGGGGTCCTTTCTTATATTCACGTACTTCTGCTTCTCTGCCTCATTTTTCTGCAGCAAGGTTTCAGCCAAAAGTGCTTTGCTGTCGATGTCAGGGAGCGTGGTCTCAGCCGCCGTGAGTCCTGCTGCTGGCAACAATCCTTCTCTCTGCTCTGCGGGAGGGACATGTGTCACACGGTTGTCTGCTTGGAAGCACACGAGGACGTGGATGGGGAGCACTGATGTCACCCATGCACCATCAGCACTTTGGGTACCTTTGGTACCGAGGAGCTCTGGGTACTTCTTCCAGGGGCAGCTGAGATCCTTCAGGGGTGGATTTTCGGGCTCAAGGCGCTGGAGCAGCACTGGAGCAGGGTCTGCAGGCAACAGCACTTTGTATGTCAGGGGCAGGGGAAAATGACCAACAGTCCCATCCCACCTTCCCAAGCATGAGTGCCACAATCCTCATTCCTGCACCCTCCATGCCAAGGGCAGCAGCCAACTGCAACCTGCTTAAAACCAGGGATGGAACTCTTGATGCTACCCCATGTTTCACCACCATGTGCCACCATAGCCATCCCAATGGATGGAACCCTTAATGCCATCCCATGTGTCACCATCGTGTGCCACCATTGCTATCCCAATGGATGGAACAGAACCCTCGATGTCATCCCATGTGCTATTCCATGTGCCACCACCATGTGCCACCATCACCCTTCCAAAGCCCCCAGGAACTGAGCACTGCTAGGGCTGCATGCAGGATCTCATCCCCAAACGTGGTGGCACCACTGGCCCTGGTCTCCCCAGTCTGGGTGCAGACAATGGCAGTTTGTGCAGAGGTAAGCAGGTGCTTTCAGAGCCGTATGTCTTCCCTCTGTCAGCATTACACCATCATTAGCTAGTGTCTGCTCAGCAGGGTGTGCCATTATGTCTCCCAGGGCTGATGTAATTATACATTGACATAATTAACCCAGCAAGCCCATTAAGCAGGCCAGCTAAAAATTCATCTATAATTATTTGTTGTGTGCATGCTAATGAGTCCATCTGCACTGCCATTGTACAACATGAACAAATTAATTTACAAGTCTGGATTTTTTAATAAGTTCAAGAAAATGCCTCCTATTGAGCCAGGTTAATATAGGTTTGGGGTGCTTTATTTTTTTTTTTTCCTTCGTGGAAAAGAGAGGAAATAGAATGGAATTCTCCAGGGTCAAAAAGTTAGATAAACAGGGAAGTGGGACGGAGCTGCGCAGTGGCAGGTATCCAAGGGGAAAGCAGCATAATGGAGATGGAAAAACCCCAATGTGCGACTGCCTCTGTGGGGAGTGTGGGTGTTTTTGTGTTATCTGCCCCAAATGCAGAGGGTTTGGCCTGCGGTCCTTCCTTCTAGCACCCAGCATGGATGTGAGCAGCAAAATGGGTCTGGGGTCCCCCAGGACACCACTGGACACTATAGTGCAAATGCCATCGGTGCCACCCCTCCTGGAATGCTTTATGGGAGCTGCCATCAGAGCTCAGTGTCCATCCAGCTGTGAGCATGCTGCGGAAACCCGCCCCAGGAATTTTGGGAATTGGCCCCTCCACCATACTGAGCCGAAGGGGATGGAGAGTGAAAATGCTCAGCATAGCCCCAGCGAGCGCTGGATGCTCTCCTGGCCATTAATAACACCTATAAGCAGGCGAGCTAACGATGCGGGTAATTACACCCATGGCAGAGGGGCTGGGGACCCCCCTTGTGCTCCCCCCGGAGCCAGGGCACTGTCGATAAATGCTGGGGCAGTGCCGATGCGATGTGTGCTGGCAGCTCCTCTCATCCCCATAACAAGAAATCACCCCAGAGCTGCTGTCCTATAGTCTCTCTCTATATATATTTCAATATTTCAGTCTATATAATAAGTCCCACCACTAGCTGGCGTTATTGGATGTCATTTAGCAGCAGCAGTGCTGCAGCAGGAACTCCAATCTCTGCTGTGTCCCCAACCCTGGCACCATGGGGCCCTTTCTCACATCCCTCCAGCACCCCACAGCTGCCAGCAGCACCAAATGTCCTCAGGGAGCTGCAGCCAATCCCTGTACCTTCTGTGCTGAGGACAAAGAAGAGCAGAGGGGATCCATAGAGCATCCGTGGTGCATCCGGGTGAATTCATGTGCATCCAGAGTGCATTTGTGGTGCATCTGTGGTGTATCCACACGAATCCACGGTGCATCCACAGTGCACCCACACTAATCCATAGTGCATCCATGGTGCATCCACATGAATGCACGGTGCATCCACACTAATTCACAGTGCACCCACAGTGTATCTACATTAATCTACAGTGCATCTGCAGTGCATCTATGCATCATCCATGTGCATCCATGGTGCACCCACACAAACCCATCCACAGTGAATCCACCTGAATCCACCCAGTGCATCCACACTAATTCACAGTGCATCCATGGTGCATTTGCATGCACCCATTGTGCACCCACATGAATCCATCACACATCCAAGCTGTACCCACTTGTGCCCATGCTACATCCTGGCACCAGCAGCCCTTACACCGTGCTGACAACCCCTCATGCTGCCTCATCCCAACCTGCACCACCCCATCCACCAGAGCCCTACGATACCCTCTGCACATCAAAGCTGGGCTTAAATCAAATCATCCCCAACAACAATGACATTAATTATGCTTTTAACACATTTTACTGCTTCTCCCCCTTCCCTTCACGCCACATCTGTGTGAACAATATCCCAAAGATTTACGGTTTTCTCCCGTAATTACAGACACACAGCAGCTCACTTATCACAATTCTTGCTGAGCAATCAGGCTCCGTTACAGTCGCTGCCAGAGATTTGTGTTGACAGCAGCCATTCAGAGCAAAAACTGTCGAATCAGGACTTATAGTGTGCTTGGGAAGTGTTCGGCTGCAGAGAGACACACATGGGGACAGACAGGGACAGACACACGGGTGTGCACATGTGAGCGCATGCAATTGCATGTGATTGCACAGGTGTGTATGCGATTGCACAAGCACAGGGAGAAGTGTTGGAATATGCAAATGCGTGCACGTGTTTGCATGGGTGTGCGTGTGATTGCCTGTGTTTGCAGTGGTGTGCATGTGACTGCGTGTGCGCTCTCTGTGCAGGTGACAGGGTGTGCAGGGAGGGTGCTGAGGAGGAGGGCAGGCCAGAAAGATAACTGGATTCTGCAAAGCGAGCTGACATTTGGTTCTTGTAGCACAGGATAAAATTTAATGAGGACAAAAATATGTCTCCCTAATTCCCCTAAGAAATCATTAAAACATTTTGTTATTCTTAAATGTCTGGAAAATGAATTAGCGGCCCTGCAGGAGCCCTTCCATGCATCCTCAGCCCCTTGGAGCTCTCTGTCCTCAGGGATAGGCAATAGCCCCAGGGCTGCTGCACAGCACTGTGCCTCAGTTTCCCCCCAGAGCTGCGTGAGGAGCCCCTGGAGGGGTCCCAGCCCCCACAGTCTGCTGCCAGGAGCTGGGGCTCTGTCATTTCACCCAACTTACCGTCAAAAAGACAACTGGGGATAGCCGCAGTGTTATTACAAGGGCTGAGCAAATGTATTCCTTTTCTAATGTCAAGATGCATTTGGCTCAGGGGCTGAAACACAGCGATGGCAAAAGCTGTTTCCACTTGTCTCTTCGGTTGGGATTTTCAAAGCAACATGCAAAGAGCGGACGTCTGCAGGGCCAGGGCCGGGCGCTGTGCCCCCGCTGCTCGCTGCTGCCTCCTCGCTATGCAGCCAGGTCACCGCCGCGGTCCTTACCTGGAGCCTCGATCAATTGCTTGCAAACGCTCAGGAAAGCCGTCTCAGCCTCCTTGCTCCTCTTACTAAGTGCAATCACCTGCAGGGAGATGGGAAAAGGGCGGTGAGGGTTGGGGCTGGAGGAGGGAAGGGCTCACGGGGATGGATGGGGGCACGGGATGGTGTCCCCGCTCGCATCCTGTGCACTGCCTTGGGCAGAACTCTTCGCGCTGCTGTAATGTCACGCCACTCTGAATCATTGATGCACTCTGAGTAAATGAAAATTATAATTTAATGCCGTGGCTTAAATAAGAAATAAGATTTCTGCCTGGTATTGTGCTGGTGTGACAATGCTCACCCTAAGGGAGGATGCTCACGGGGTCCCATACAATAGGACCAGAACTCAGTTCTCAGCTCAGTCCCCTTGTCCCCTCTGCCACTACAGCCATGCTGTGTCTGCTGTTGGTGGGGAGGTGGCACACTGCCATGCTGCCAGACCAGTGGTGCCTTCTTCTGCCCCATCCAACATTCATAGGTGAGAACCATTTTCTCCTGTTCCATTTCTCCATGTGCCACTGCCTGTTGGATAAGTTTCTCCAGCCCTACTCCATGCATGTCCAGGACAGGACTCCAATGGAGCAAGGAGACCTCCATGAATGTCCCACTGCCCCCAAGAGCCAGGTCTTGGGGTGACCCCGTAGGAATGCTCCCATTTCAAAAAGCCACCAAGCCCAAAACTCAATCCCAATGCAGCCAAGGGATGCAGCCAAGCCCAAGCAAGCCACATCACTTTTTCCACTCTTCCCCTCTCTCATGGAGCTTGCAGCATGCTGCACCAGCCTGGATGCAAATTGCTTGTCATTCAAAATAAAAGCAAACTGCTCATTTGTAATTCAGCAACCACCTGAGCAAAGCTGCCTTCTCCTTCCCAGCTCATGGGCACTGGAGCACAAAGATCATTTTTCTGCTGTTAAAATTGTATAAGTTGTGCTTTTTTTAGCATCTAATATACAAACAGACTTTCCTCTTTGCAGCTGAAGAGGAATTTCCTGTTTGCAGTTTCAGCATTGGCTTTGGGGCACATTGAAATTCTAATAATAAAGTTTAGAGTGGGAGGCATTGAATGGAAGGTGATGGGAGAACATCGTGTCAGGCACACTGTGCCCCATTGATCCAGCACTGAGATGGGCCCACTCAGATGGGCCAGGGCCCCAAATAGGCTGTTCCCATGGGTTTTATTCCTGATGTCACCTTACAGACACAATCATAGAATCATTAAGGTTGGAAAAGACCACTGAGATCATCCTGTCTAACCATCAACCCACCACCTCTGTGCCCACTAACCATGACCCTCAGTTCAGCTTTGGAGAAGGGGAAGATACAGGACCTCGCCACTTCCCTGGCATCCACACAGAGGGCCAAGCACCTCAGTGGGAACTGCAGGAATAAGGAGCTCGGAACAGCTCTCAAGGATTTTGCTCATCTTGAGTCATAGCGTTTTGTTTCATTTCAGGTTTGGTTTTCCCCCGAAAACTTCTACTGTGCGGAGGCAAATGGCCAAGCAAAACATCATTTTGGGACTTCAGAGCTGCCGAAAACGTTGGAAAACACTTTCATCAAAGTGAAACATACGGACATTTTCCAGGGATATCCCCTACTTGGGCTGCAGCCTCTCATTAACCTCAGCAGACGCTGAGGATTCCACCTCATCAGCCCCAAAATTACACTTTTTGCCCTCAAACCCAACCCATCCCATGGGTGTGATGGCTCCCAGTGTCCATCCCCTGGCTTTGGGTTGCCGATGGCATCTCTCAGCCTCAGCTTTATTTGTTAACAGTGAACCAACCACAGCAGATGGATTTTGAGCCAGCTCTGCTCTTTCAGCATCCCACTAAACTTCAGGAAATGTCAGCGACAACGATCAGTAAAACTTCCCATGGCCTCTGGGATAATTAGGGACAATTCCCAAAACAGGCAGTAGGTGGGGTTTTTAGCAGCATGCCTAAAGCCCTCCAAGCTGAATAAATCCCCGTCAAAAGCAGCCCTAGGGGCAGCAGCCCCAAACCAAGCTTCTAGGAAGCATGTTTGGCAGGAAAGCCAAATTCTCATTAATTTCACTCTCCCCCCCACTGTCTCTCCTGCGGCACGGGCTCAAGGTGAGCGCGGCGCGGGAGCGGGGCGTGTGATGGATGACATTCCCGCGCCGGCTCTTTTTCATGGCTGGTGACTTTCCAGCAAAGCAATTATCACTGTAGAATGCGTAATAGCCTAATTAATTACTATTGTCAGGCTGGCCTCTGTGCCATGATTATACCTTACGAAGCCAACTTTTTAAACATTTGGAAGCAGAAATATTATTATAATTGACTGACAAAGCAGTGAAACTCCCCAGCCCGGCCGCGTGCCCGCATCCATACCGCGTGGGATCCAGCACACGCTCCTCCCCGAATCCTCGTATCAAGTGCGGGATAAGTATCAGTTATTTCCATCTAAATACTTGTGGCAGTGAAACACAAATGAGCTCTTTCTACGCAAGGAGGAACAGCTGTCGGGGGAGAAAGCAGCAGCAGAGACCCCGAATGTTGAAGAAAACTGATGAAAAAATACATTCAAGCTATTTTCTTTTTTTTTTTCTTTTTTTCTTCTTTTTTTGCTGATGGATAAAGAAGTCAGGGAGAAAAGTGGGAGGGAAGAGAACAGTCCCACTGCACGCACACCCAACCCTTCGTTCCGCTCCAACTCATTCTTCCGAAGGCAGAAAGCTTACATCGCTTTCACAAGGCCAAAAAGCAATTCGCGTCAAAAAGATCAATAATATAAAAATAAAGCCTGAGAATTCTAGTTAAAGGGAACGCCATATAAATATGTTGTTCACGTTCATGATTCGCAGATTAAAAAAAAAAATAAAATGAATCAATATAAGTTCTTCAGATGATGTTATTTCTAATGAGAAATATACCGACACTGCTGCAAATAACTACTTAACCGAGAAAAAAAAAAGCATTAATAATTTACTTTATAATGCGCAGGCTATGAAATGAAAGAAAATTGCTGCTGGTTCTTAATTTTGTTGTAATACTTCCTGACAAGTTCAGTGACACTTTGGCAAAGTTCCTGAGAGCAGAGGACACCAATCTCAATGGGATTGGTTTTGCCCCTTGTCCTGTGCTGGCAGCAGTGGCATCACCCATTGGTGCTGTTTGGAGGTGCCAGTTGGCACCACTGGGAGAAGCTTCCCTTGGCCTTCATTTCCTGCATTTCCATCACCATCTCCATGGCTCCAAATATGCTACGTGGAGCGCCCAAGCCATCCCCAGTTGAGGCCCAACCTCAATTCCCAGCGCAGCAAAACCATCTCAAGAACGCTCTGCGTTTTCACCAACACAATTCTCTCTACGTATCTTTTTTTTTTTTTTTTTACACTGCCAAGTTTAGACTTTTTCCCCAAATATATTTTTTCAGTGCGTTTGCTGACAGTTGGCGACTGTCAACCATCTGCTACCCGTGCGCGCGTCGGAGCGCGAGGCTGCAGCGCGAAGCGAAGGATGCCAGGCAGTGGGGACCAGAAACACCCCGCCGGGTGGGTTTATTCCCACATTTACAAGAAATATTTTCTTGCAAAAATATGCAAAACTTGCAAGTTGGGGATGAGGAGCTGCCTCTGCCAAAACTAAAAATCGCTGCAAGGCCCACATCAGTGGAAGAGGTGGTCTGAAGAGGGACTTAAGATCACAGCACGATGCATTATTAGGTTTAATGCAGCACAGTGGGGATGGAAATGCAGAGATATGAGATCCCTGCTCGCAGCTGGGTGGATTTTTGCCAGCCTCGTACTGCCTGGGCTGAGGATGCAGCGTCCATCCCGCGGGACAGCAGCACGGGTGCATAAAGTTTCACCTCCAATTTAGCAGAACAAAACTTTTAATTTAGATGTTTTCATCCATCTATCAGAATTTAAAAAAAAAAAAAAAAAAAGTAAGTTTAAAATAATGACTGTAATAAATGAAGGTAATTAATTGTAGTTTGTTCCTTTACTGTCTAGTCAGCTTAATTTTACCTTTTCATCTAATAATGAGAAAATAATTTTTGTGCTCTGAGGGTTAATGATATGTAACTGCAAGAGCTGCTAATTGCATGTTGCAAACTATTCATCAAAATCCCCATCTGCGCTACTTGATTATGTTTGCTAAATTATTGCTTTGAATTATCTTTCATAAAGCAACTTTTGTAATTAGCAGGGCTTTCGCTTTGCTCTTTTCTCCATTGCAAGGATATTCAAACTTGGTCCGTTTCAAGCTGTTGCCATTAAGCTGCCATCATGGGCAGCTTTTTGTGATTCTCCAACAGAGAAATAAACTGGCCTTTATCTAATCACGACGAAAAACAAAAGTCAGGTTTTCTCTTGGCAAGGACGATTTATTCCTTCCTTCAATCTCTCTCCTGGCCCCCATTTCTCCTTCCTTGAGAAAGAAATTACATAGGAAGGATGCAGGAGCCTAAATGTGTATGAGCTGCATTCCGAAATGGCAGAGAAATGGCAAAGGAACCCATCTACCACAGCACAGGTTAATATTTTAGAATTATTTTTTTATGCCCATTTACAAGAAGGACTAGAGAGGGAACTCGTGCCATTCATCACTGCATTTTTATGGGCTCCTTCCCATGACGCAGATGATGTAGCGTCCTGCTCTCCCTGTAAATATTCATGGGGAGCACAAAGAGAAGTGCAGTTTGCAGGGAAAAAAAAGAAAAACCAAAAATTTAAGAGGGAGAAAAGGGAGGAAAAAAAGCTCCCCTAGAGAAAAAAAGGGGAAAGAAAAGTCCTCTAGGTGGGCTAATGCCTCCATGTGCAATCTTAGAGAGGCCAGCATGAGGACTATGTGCATTGAGCAAGCATCACCCTTTGGCCCCATCCAGGGTTATCTGCTCCGATCCAGCAGGTGATAGAGGGGCAACATCCACCCCATGGGTACGAGATGAAATGACCCCTCCTGCCTCCAGCAAGGACAGGTGAGACTCAGGTGGTGAATGGGGAGATGAAGCAGCACTTCATAGAGTCATGGAATCGTGTCTGGAAAAGATCGTCAGGTCCAGCCATCAACCCATTACCTCTCACCATGTTCCTCAGTGACACATCACACATTTCTCAAGACTTTGATGTCCTTCCTGTCCTACATGGAAAAGAAAAACAAACTCAAGGAAGTTGTGTTTATCTCAATCCGCCCTTTGGGATACCAGATCTGCTCTGAAGCACACCTGGTGAGGAGGGCAGCCACACAGGTAAAGAAGCTGCCACCAAGCCAGGGATTGCATCCCAGTGTCACCTCTGCCACCATAAATCCAGGGGCACTTGGTAGAGGGACAGGTTGGGCCCCGCAGGACGGAGCTCATCCGTGCACTGCGCATCTAATGAAGGCTATTGGAAAAAATGCAGTATTTAAAAGACTGGAAATGTATTCCTATTGTTATCACTCTCTTTTATGTGTTTATGCATAGTGCATTGGAATGAATCAATACTGGATTGCCCTATAAATAAATGAGCATATCAGTAAACTGAGTAATAAAATGAAGTGATGAAAAATATGGAAATCAGACGCATTTGTGTAAATCCAGTTATTGTTTACTTTAATATTTTCTTATGCAGTTACGTAGCTCCAAAGAGACAGATTTAAAATAAGGTAATGCTCAGCAGATGACAGATCCTAATGTGTCGCTGCCGGCAAGCGCGGCGTGCCGACATCTCCCCAGGGGGTTTCCATCTGAGCACAGCAGAGGAGTGCAGTGAGCAGCCCCTGGTGAGGAGCATCACAGACCCAGGGAGACAGCCACAGATCCACAGGGATGCATCACCTTGGCCCGTCCAACGCAGGACCAGAACCCATGCACATGAGTACTGAATGCCTTTTGAGACCCCAAGGACCACATGGATCATAGAATCATAGGATGGCTTGGGTAGGAGGGACCTCAAAGATCACCCAGTTCCAATCACTTCCCATTGTGCAGGTTGGTTGCCAACTGCTAGATCAATCCCAGAGCATCCCAGCATAGGGATCGTATGTCTGGAGAAGCTGTGGTTGGGATGATGCATCCTCACTGAGCATCCCCTGCAATGCTCTTGGCTTTCCATTTTTTCATCCCATCCGCCTCCAGTCCAGCAAACAGCCTCCGCTAACATTTATTTTGGAGTTGCTCTTTTTTTTTTTAAAACATTTTTTAGGAAAAAAAAAAAAAAAAAAAAAAAAACCACTCTGTATCTCCCCCATCTGGGCTGTGATCTCGGCACCAAACACCCAGCGCTTGCTTATTGGGAGCACCATGAGATGCAAAGCCCAAGCCCTGGCACCCCAGCACCCGTGCGAGACACAGCCACAGTTTAGGGGCTGCCATCCATCCCCATGGCTAATCAGCTCCCTTCCTTGTTAGCCACTTACATCTCCAGTTTTCAAACTCTGGCTGCAACAGAGGGAAATGTGCCGTCCTGCCGAGTTAATTCTATGACAGCAAATGTACTGTACTTCAGGTACATTTTTCTTAAATTCCCGGCTGAGTTCAATTAAATGTTTATGAGGCTGTTCGCGTTCCCCCCGTCGTGCCGCCAACTCAGGAGCAGCAGAATTCAGCTCCTTCTGGAACAAAACGAAAACAAAAGGGGGGGGGGGTTTGAAAAAAAGAAGGAAGGGAGGGAAAAAAAGGAAGAAGAAAAAAAAAAAAGTGTTGTAGGAGCACTTTTTTTTACGACTGTAATTCCCCTGGAATGATTCCAACGCGTGTTGGCAATATTGACGGGGGGGTTGTACGAATAATTGAAGAAAACGGGTATGAAACACAACAGCAAAGCAAAGGCAAGCGGGTGGCTGCGATAATCAGAAGCTGATCAATATGCTCCGCTCCCCAGCCCACCCTCCTCCTTTCTTTTCCAAAAGGAGCAGTGACATAAGCTCATCAGTAACTGTAAAAAAACATCGCACTCCGAGTGTCAAAATAGTCAAGTACAGCATATTGTATTGCCAGATTTGATTCGGAGTCCACTCTGCTGCCAGCTTACATACATCAGCGGGGAGGGAAGCAGTCCAACTGTGACTTACTTACACTTAAGTGTTCATAAATAAGAATTTCAGGATATGTATGGCTTTTTAATTTCGGCAGAATTTGAAACAAAATGGTGGGGCTGATAGGAAGTAAACTGACCCTCAGTGCCATCACTGTAAATCACAGCCCTGGCTCTGGCCAGAGGTGCCATCACCGAGGCTGACATGGGACAGCCACCACCAGGCCACCGAGATTCCCAGCTCATCCCCACCATCCCCTGCTCACATCAGGATCACATAGAGCATTAAGGCTGTGAGCCATGGTGAAGCAGAGGGGCCTTTGTCTGATGGGAAGATCCGTCGGGAGCTCGCAGCCCCGCCACGAGAAGCTCATTAGCCAGACTCTAATTACTGCCCTGCAGTCTGCGGGAAAAGACGGAAACCATAAAATGCAAAGAGGGGGACACTATTAATTGCTTTTTGATGAATTAGGTGGCAGGGGGTCAGGAGGTGCTGGTGTGGGCAGCGTTTGGGGAGCGTTTGGGGCAAAGTGGGTTTGCAGCAGGGCTAAGGTGGAATGCAGAAGGCAGGGGTGCTTGGGCGGGGGAATGAGGATGCTGGTTTTGGCTGAGCTAACAGCTGACAGTGTTGGGTACAGGGATCAACATTTGGAACCCTCTGGATAAGGAGCTACGAGGAGAGGAGGGATGTTACTGGAGAAACCCTCTGTCTCAGCCCTTTTCCATGGGGCCAGAGCATCCCTCTTGCTATTCTTCAAACCCCATTGCTCCCACGTGCCCATCCAGCATGGAGGACATGGGACCGTGCTGGCAGGCAGGGGTACCCAAGACATCCATCATTCCCTACGTATTATGTAAATCTGCAATGCTAAAGATGTATGGAGTCAATTATCAGGGGTCACTGCTGGGTGTAAAATTCATACAATGAAGCTCTTGGTCTCAAATGAATTTGTGAGAGATTGCAAGCTTACTGCCTTTTATTGGACAATATAAATATTTCACTGTTATATAAAAAAATATTGGAGAGAAAGCAGATAAAACCAGGTCCTGTGTGTATACAGAGAAGCAGGGAGTGAAAAACGGCCGTCAGCATCTTTCTAATGGCCTCGCAGTGCGGTACGGGAACACGGAGTTTATGAGCAGGTTGGGGATAGGGGGAGCAGAGTGAGCAGAAAAGCCCACCCCAGTGCATTCCTGCAGCAGGGGAGGGCAATTGGTGCACTGTGGATGGACTGCTGGTCACAGTGCAATTATCAGCATCAAGACCATCACAATGGGGCCACTGGGCTTGACTGTGGCACTGGTGGGGACGGTGCCTCCAGCCAACACAGCTCCGTGCCCACATCTTCCTTCCCCAGTATCCAGTAGGTCAACCCAACCCTGCGACCATAAAGTGGGAGAAAATAAAAAATAGAATTAAATTTAAAAACTTACAGGAATCGATCCCTCTTTCTCCATCTACCTATATTTTATTAAAAACTTTCACATCAATATTAATGGTTAAATCCTTGCTGAGCTGAGTTTAATCACCTGTAAACTGCATCCCCAGCCACAGCGCTTTGCTGCAGGGTATGACCCAAGGAGGAGCGGAGCCCACAGCCCCCTGTGTCCCCAAGTCCCCTGCTGTCACCTACAGCCATATGGGGAGGGTACACGTGCTGAGCCAGAGTCACCTCCCAATGACATGGATAGGGATGGACCCTACAGAAGAAATAAGGAGGGCATGCAGGAGAGAGGAAAGAATGGAAAATCAGGATCCTGGATAGAAACTGGTTCACAAGTATAAAATATCTGGGGCTCTGGCTGCCAAAAGATACCTGCTGTCAGATGCTATGTGAATCACAATGCTTGCATAGGAAGGATTTGAATGGAGTCCATTAGTGCCTGGGATGATGAGTCAGGATCAGGGGCAGGAGCTGCGAATTCACGCCTGGCTGGAGCCAAGAGAGAGCATTGGTTGGGTTCAGACAGACTCCTCTCAAGCCCCCCAAAAGGGAAATATGTATCAATAGTGCTGGCTATAGGCTTTCCCATATGGCCAGGAACTCCAGCGTGGTGCCATGAAGTGTGCAGGCGTGCAGCCAAATCCTGAACTCTGCAACCCAGGCACAAAGCAAGCGGCTGCGCCGCCGGCTCCAGCCATCTGAAATGGAATCGGGCTCTACAGCACTTTATCAAAGCGCTGTAATGGGATCTCGGAAAGGGCAGAGATTGGAGACACGCGGTAGATTTCCATTCCCAAGGAGATATGAAAAAGCTGTGTTAAAAAAAGAAAGAAAAAGAAAGAAAACATATATCAAGGGCTGCTATCTCATGGGGTATAACTGGGGGCTGCTGGCGGATATTCTGCTGCCTGCTCTCCACCTTGCTGCTGATGCATGGCAATGGGGCTGCAGGAGCCTGGTTGCCATCCCCACCTCACGACCCCATCCCCAGCCAGGGGCAGCCCCGCTGGCAGCACTGGAGGGCCCCGTTTCCAGCAGAACATTCATTCATTACCATATTCATTCAGTGTTTATCTCGCAGATGTACAGATCTGTTACAATGGAGAAAAAAGAGAACTCAGAATTTATTCTCAAAAGATATTCAAATTAGTTAATCAAGAGTCCTTTTATTACGTGTCTCGTGTACCAGCAGCAACTATCCATCGAGATAAATGATCAGCTGCTAATAACTGATTACATTGCAGCAAGTGTTTTCTTATCCCTATTACCACCATGTTTAAAGACATTTTATAAATTTCTAATTATTGCAAATTGTTTCTCCTTTTGAAAACATCTTCCCATACTCATCAGCTGTCAATTTCTCCCCAAATCTCTCTCACTGAAGGGCGTTAATAGGGAGGAAAGCACAGAAACAGGCATCCCCATCACCTTGTCCCCATTGCCCCTGCTCGCACGACCCCAAAAACTCCCCACTGTCTGGAAAAGAGCCAGGAAAAGAAAACTAAGGGAGACGGAAGGCAAACTGAAAGCAGCCGTGAGATTGATCAGACTGGGACTGTGCTGTCTTAAAGCATGATCCATCTTGACAAGCACGGCGTGGTGGCTGGGGCCGTTTTCCTGGGAAGGATTCAGTGTCCAGTGAACCACGGAGAAATAAATAAACCAGCAGTATATAATGTGGCTCTTGACAAGTGCAAGACATCCGTTCCTAAAGACACTGGCATCCGAGGTCAGCGCGGTGCTTAGGAGGGTGCTAAATAAGATCCTGCTTTCCTCCTGCATATTTTACAGATGAAAGCTGTTCCATCCTGACAGAAATAGTTAAGAGGGTTCAAAGCCAACGAGGACTTTAAATCCAGCCACCGGCCCCATGCCGCCACTCCAGCCTATTTCTGGGATCCATTCATTACGGCAATCAATCAGCATACCAAAAAAAAAAAGAAAAAAAAAAAGAAAAAACAATGATAAAAAACCCTCTAAGCACTCTTAGACGCTGTACTGGAAAATAGATCTCCTTCCATTGCTTCAGAGCAGTGATCTCCAGGACATGGGACAAGCTGAGACCACAGGAGAGGAGGAGGAAGAGGAGAAAGGCTCCAAGAGAGCAGGGCACACAACACGACGTGTTTGTGGGGCAGAGTACGGCTGCATGGCTGCCGGGAAGGGAAGGGGCCATGGGCAGAGGACCAGTCCCGCCGGCGGAGGCCTCTTGGCTCCGTGGGGGCCCAGAGCAGGGGAGGAGACGCCGCAGGCACCAGCCAGGCCATTATACGCTTTATTGATGCTGTTCTGAAGAAAGCTAATCAATATATTAGATTTCCCAAAGAAAGAAAACACCAGCTGCCAGCAGTGCACGGCTCCTCGGCCGCGCCGCGGCTCTCCATCAAGGCCAGGGCCGCGAGGGTCGGGGTCAGGTTCAAGAGGAGGCCTGGCGCTCACGGGGTCAGGCCAGGGCCACGGCTGGGCTCTGCGGTGGGGTGCCCTGAGCTCTGGTGGGCTGAGATAAAGCCAGGAAACCCGCAGGTATCCTGCACATCCTCCCTGTAGGGAAATGCCAGGGAACAGCCCTGTGCCCTACAGGGCAGAGCCAGGGGATAGATCTGTGCTCTGCAAGGCAATGCCTGGGGATAGACCTGTGCCCTGCAGGACAAGTCCAAGGGATAGACCTGTGCCCTACAGTGTAGAGCCAGGGGACAGATCTGTGCCTTGCAGTGTAGAGCCAGGGGATAGACCTGTGCCCTGCAGTGTAGAGCCAGGGGATAGACCTGTGCCCTGCAGTGTAGAGCCAG